>NW_026872320.1:20000-29636 GCF_033458585.1 Syngnathus typhle | reverse complement strand
AGTCATCCCGGCCTAGTGGAGGTCTGCGCAGGGGGGGGTCTTCCTTGAAATGTTACCCGGCTTTTGAGCTCTCCTGTCCGGCGTGGGTTTGCGTCAGCGGCCGGTGTCATTTACTCGTCGTGTCCACCGGAGGGAGGCCACTCCCCGCCGCAGCTGCAGCGGCAGCTTTGAAACGTCATCCCGGCCCCCTGGAACTGTGCGCGGGGGGGGCGATGCGTCCCGTGCGAGGTACCAGGTCGCGCTGCGCCGTCTGCCTGGCCGCTTTGGGCCCGCTGGAAGTCTATTAAAGCTCCGCGATCTCCGCCTCGGTGCTTAAAAAGCGTCCATCCGCTCTCCTGGAGCTTCTTTCGGTCATCTCGTCCGCGTGCACGGCCTGCCGGTGGCACCGGCTGGAGCTCCGCAAAAAGCTCCATTTCTGTTAAAAATGCTTAGCCGCGTCCCTGGAAGCCCAATCGGGCGTAGAAAGTGAGGGGAAGGCCCCCAAAGCACCGGCTGGAAGTCCCAAAAAAGCTCCATGATTGGTCAATAATGCTTAGCCGCCTCCCTGGAAGCCTAATCGGGCATAAAAAGCTAGGCGGAACGGCCCAAAGCTCCACACGGAAGTCCCAAAAAAGCTCCATGATTGGTCAATAATGCTTAGCCGCCTCCCTGGAAGCCTAATCGGGCATAAAAAGCTAGGCGGAACGGCCCCAAAGCTCCACACGGAAGTCCCAAAAAAGCTCCATGATTGGTCAATAATGCTTAGCCGCCTCCCTGGAAGCCTAACCGGGCATAAAAAGCTAGGCGGAACGGCCCCAAAGCTCCACACGGAAGTCCCAAAAAAGCTCCATGATTGGTCAATATGCTTAGCCGCCTCCCTGGAAGCCTAATCGGGCATAAAAAGCTAGGCGGAACGGCCCCAAAGCTCCACACGGAAGTCCCAAAAAAGCTCCATGATTGGTCAATAATGCTTAGCCGCCTCCCTGGAAGCCTAATCGGGCATAAAAAGCTAGGCGGAACGGCCCCAAAGCTCCACACGGAAGTCCCAAAAAAGCTCCATGATTGGTCAATAATGCTTAGCCGCCTCCTGGAAGCCTAATCGGGCATAAAAAGTTAGGCGGAACGGCCCCAAAGCTCCACACGGAAGTCCCAAAAAAGCTCCATGATTGGTCAATAATGCTTAGCCGCCTCCCTGGAAGCCTAATCGGGCATAAAAAGCTAGGCGGAACGGCCCCAAAGCTCCACACGGAAGTCCCAAAAAAGCTCCATGATTGGTCAATAATGCTTAGCCGCCTCCCTGGAAGCCTAATCGGGCATAAAAAGTTAGGCGGAACGGCTCCAAAGCTCCACACGGAAGTCCCAAAAAAGCTCCATGATTGGTCAATAATGCTTAGCCGCCTCCCTGGAAGCCTAATCGGGCATAAAAAGTTAGGCGGAACGGCCCCAAAGCTCCACACGGAAGTCCCAAAAAAGCTCCATGATTGGTCAATAATGCTTAGCCGCCTCCCTGGAAGCCTAATCGGGCATAAAAAGTTAGGCGGAACGGCCCCAAAGCTCCACACGGAAGTCCGAAAAAAGCTCAAAAATTTTCTAAGTGCCAACGGCTCATTCGCCGTAATGTGTCCGCTCCGCGCTGGTTCCCGGTCGGCCGCGAATAGCGCAAAATCAGCCTCACGGAAGTTCGAAAAAAGCTCAAAAATTTTCTAAGTGCCAACGGCTCATTCGCCGTAATGTGTCCGCTCCGCGCTGGTTCCCCGGTCGGCCGCGAATAGCGCAAAATCAGCCTCACGGAAGTTCGAAAAAAGCTCAAAAATTTTCTAAGTGCCAACGGCTCATTCGCCGTAATGTGTCCGCTCCGCGCTGGTTCCCCGGTCGGCCGCGAATAGCGCAAAAATCAGCCTAAGTGCAGTACCAACCTTGGCGTGTTGGTGCGCCAGAGTACGATGAGTTGGTCCCCCTAGTCACTGTACTCATTACCTTTACCCCCTAATCGCAAAATATAGTCAGAACGTATATGCAGAAGACTATTTTTTTCTTTTTTAAAATTTTCTAAGTGCCAGCGGATGCTGGCACACGAACTGTCCGAGCTACGACGGTTCTCCGGTCGGACAGCGAGGGTGAAAAAGCGGTCCTAAAATCACCGAGGGCTGCCGCACAAGTTGTCCGAGTGGCGACGGTTCCCCGGTCGGCCACGAATGTCGAAAATTCGGCCTCTCCACCACGGAGGTCGGTGAGAATTTCAGAATATTTTCCAAGTGCCAACGGCTCTTGCGCCGTAAAGTGTCCGCTTTGCCTGGTTCCCTCGGTCGGCCACAAATAGCGAAAAATCAGCCTCTCCTTCTGGAGCTCGCCTAAGTGCCAACGGCTCTTGCGCCGTAATGTGTCCGCTTTGTCTGGTTCCCTCGGTCGGCCACAAACGGCGAAAAATCAGCCTCTCCTTCTGGAGCTCGTGCCAACTTTGGCGAATATTTTCTAAGTGCCAACGGCTCTTGCGCCGTAAAGTGTCCGCTTTGCCTGGTTCCCTCGGTCGGCCACAAATAGCGAAAAATCAGCCTCTCCTTCTGGAGCTCGCCTAAGTGCCAACGGCTCTTGCGCCGTAATGTGTCCGCTTTGTCTGGTTCCCTCGGTCGGCCACAAACGGCGAAAAATCAGCCTCTCATTCTGGAGCTCGTGCCAACTTTGGCGAATATTTTCTAAGTGCCAACGGCTCTTGCGCCGTAATGTGTCCGCTTTGCCTGGTTCCCTCGGTCGGCCACAAATAGCGAAAAAATCAGCCTCTCCTTCTGGAGCTCGCCTAAGTGCCAACGGCTCTTGCGCCGTAATGTGTCCGCTTTGCCTGGTTCCCTCGGTCGGCCACAAACGGCGAAAAATCAGCCTCTCATTCTGGAGCTCGTGCCAACTTTGGCGAATATTTTCTAAGTGCCAACGGCTCTTGCGCCGTAATGTGTCCGCTTTGCCTGGTTCCCTCGGTCGGCCACAAATAGCGAAAAAATCAGCCTCTCCTTCTGGAGCTCGCCTAAGTGCCAACGGCTCTTGCGCCGTAATGTGTCCGCTTTGTCTGGTTCCCTCGGTCGGCCACAAACGGCGAAAAATCAGCCTCTCATTCTGGAGCTCGTGCCAACTTTGGCGAATATTTTCTAAGTGCCAACGGCTCTTGCGCCGTAATGTGTCCGCTTTGCCTGGTTCCCTCGGTCGGCCACAAATAGCGAAAAAATCAGCCTCTCCTTCTGGAGCTCGCCTAAGTGCCAACGGCTCTTGCGCCGTAATGTGTCCGCTTTGCCTGGTTCCCTCGGTCGGCCACAAACGGCGAAAAATCAGCCTCTCATTCTGGAGCTCGTGCCAACTTTGGCGAATATTTTCTAAGTGCCAACGGCTCTTGCGCCGTAATGTGTCCGCTTTGCCTGGTTCCCTCGGTCGGCCACGAACGGCGAAAAATCAGCCTCTCCTTCTGGAGCTCGCCTAAGTGCCAACGGCTCTTGCGCCGTAATGTGTCCGCTTTGCCTGGTTCCCTCGGTCGGCCACAAATAGCGAAAAACCAGCCTCTCCTTCTGGAGCTCGCCTAAGTGCCAACGGCTCTTGCGCCGTAATGTGTCCGCTTTGCCTGGTTCCCTCGGTCGGCCACAAACGGCGAAAAACCAGCCTCTCCTTCTGGAGCTCGCCTAAGTGCCAACGGCTCTTGCGCCGTAATGTGTCCGCTTTGCCTGGTTCCCTCGGTCGGCCACAAATAGCGAAAAATCAGCCTCTCCTTCTGGAGCTCGTGCCAACTTTGGCGAATATTTTCTAAGTGCCAACGGCTCTTGCGCCGTAATGTGTCCGCTTTGCCTGGTTCCCTCGGTCGGCCACAAATAGCGAAAAACCAGCCTCTCCTTCTGGAGCTCGCCTAAGTGCCAACGGCTCTTGCGCCGTAATGTGTCCGCTTTGCCTGGTTCCCTCGGTCGGCCACAAATAGCGAAAAACCAGCCTCTCCTTCTGGAGCTCGCCTAAGTGCCAACGGCTCTTGCGCCGTAATGTGTCCGCTTTGCCTGGTTCCCTCGGTCGGCCACAAATAGCGAAAAACCAGCCTCTCCTTCTGGAGCTCGCCTAAGTGCCAACGGCTCTTGCGCCGTAATGTGTCCGCTTTGCCTGGTTCCCTCGGTCGGCCACAAATAGCGAAAAACCAGCCTCTCCTTCTGGAGCTCGCCTAAGTGCCAACGGCTCTTGCGCCGTAATGTGTCCGCTTTGCCTGGTTCCCTCGGTCGGCCACAAACGGCGAAAAACCAGCCTCTCCTTCTGGAGCTCGCCTAAGTGCCAACGGCTCTTGCGCCGTAATGTGTCCGCTTTGCCTGGTTCCCTCGGTCGGCCACAAATAGCGAAAAATCAGCCTCTCCTTCTGGAGCTCGTGCCAACTTTGGCGAATATTTTCTAAGTGCCAACGGCTCTTGCGCCGTAATGTGTCCGCTTTGCCTGGTTCCCTCGGTCGGCCACAAACGGCGAAAAATCAGCCTCTCCTTCTGGAGCTCGCCTAAGTGCCAACGGCTCTTGCGCCGTAATGTGTCCGCTTTGCCTGGTTCCCTCGGTCGGCCACAAATAGCGAAAAACCAGCCTCTCCTTCTGGAGCTCGCCTAAGTGCCAACGGCTCTTGCGCCGTAATGTGTCCGCTTTGCCTGGTTCCCTCGGTCGGCCACAAACGGCGAAAAACCAGCCTCTCCTTCTGGAGCTCGCCTAAGTGCCAACGGCTCTTGCGCCGTAATGTGTCCGCTTTGCCTGGTTCCCTCGGTCGGCCACAAATAGCGAAAAATCAGCCTCTCCTTCTGGAGCTCGTGCCAACTTTGGCGAATATTTTCTAAGTGCCAACGGCTCTTGCGCCGTAATGTGTCCGCTTTGCCTGGTTCCCTCGGTCGGCCACAAACGGCGAAAAATCAGCCTCTCCTTCTGGAGCTCGCCTAAGTGCCAACGGCTCTTGCGCCGTAATGTGTCCGCTTTGCCTGGTTCCCTCGGTCGGCCACAAATAGCGAAAAACCAGCCTCTCCTTCTGGAGCTCGCCTAAGTGCCAACGGCTCTTGCGCCGTAATGTGTCCGCTTTGCCTGGTTCCCTCGGTCGGCCACAAACGGCGAAAAACCAGCCTCTCCTTCTGGAGCTCGCCTAAGTGCCAACGGCTCTTGCGCCGTAATGTGTCCGCTTTGCCTGGTTCCCTCGGTCGGCCACAAATAGCGAAAAATCAGCCTCTCCTTCTGGAGCTCGTGCCAACTTTGGCGAATATTTTCTAAGTGCCAACGGCTCTTGCGCCGTAATGTGTCCGCTTTGCCTGGTTCCCTCGGTCGGCCACAAACGGCGAAAAATCAGCCTCTCCTTCTGGAGCTCGCCTAAGTGCCAACGGCTCTTGCGCCGTAATGTGTCCGCTTTGCCTGGTTCCCTCGGTCGGCCACAAATAGCGAAAAACCAGCCTCTCCTTCTGGAGCTCGCCTAAGTGCCAACGGCTCTTGCGCCGTAATGTGTCCGCTTTGCCTGGTTCCCTCGGTCGGCCACAAACGGCGAAAAATCAGCCTCTCCTTCTGGAGCTCGCCTAAGTGCCAACGGCTCTTGCGCCGTAATGTGTCCGCTTTGCCTGGTTCCCTCGGTCGGCCACAAATAGCGAAAAACCAGCCTCTCCTTCTGGAGCTCGCCTAAGTGCCAACGGCTCTTGCGCCGTAATGTGTCCGCTTTGCCTGGTTCCCTCGGTCGGCCACAAATAGCGAAAAATCAGCCTCTCCTTCTGGAGCTCGCCTAAGTGCCAACGGCTCTTGCGCCGTAATGTGTCCGCTTTGCCTGGTTCCCTCGGTCGGCCACAAATAGCGAAAAATCAGCCTCTCCTTCTGGAGCTCGCGCCAACTTTGGCGAATATTTTCTAAGTGCCAACGGCTCTTGCGCCGTAATGTGTCCGCTTTGCCTGGTTCCCTCGGTCGGCCACAAATAGCGAAAAATCAGCCTCTCCTTCTGGAGCTCGCCTAAGTGCCAACGGCTCTTGCGCCGTAATGTGTCCGCTTTGCCTGGTTCCCTCGGTCGGCCACAAATAGCGAAAAATCAGCCTCTCCTTCTGGAGCTCGCGCCAACTTTGGCGAATATTTTCTAAGTGCCAACGGCTCTTGCGCCGTAAAGTGTCCGCTTTGTCTGGTTCCCTCGGTCGGCCACAAATAGCGAAAAATCAGCCTCTCCTTCTGGAGCTCGCGCAAGTGCCAACGGCTCTTGCGCCGTAAAGTGTCCGCTTTGTCTGGTTCCCTCGGTCGGCCACAAATAGCGAAAAATCAGCCTCTCCTTCTGGAGCTCGTGCCAACTTTGGCGAATATTTTCTAAGTGCCAACGGCTCTTGCGCCGTAAAGTGTCCGCTTTGTCTGGTTCCCTCGGTCGGCCACAAATAGCGAAAAATCAGCCTCTCCTTCTGGAGCTCGCGCAAGTGCCAACGGCTCTTGCGCCGTAAAGTGTCCGCTTTGTCTGGTTCCCTCGGTCGGCCACAAATAGCGAAAAATCAGCCTCTCCTTCTGGAGCTCGTGCCAACTTTGGCGAATATTTTCTAAGTGCCAACGGCTCTTGCGCCGTAAAGTGTCCGCTTTGTCTGGTTCCCTCGGTCGGCCACAAATAGCGAAAAATCAGCCTCTCCTTCTGGAGCTCGCGCAAGTGCCAACGGCTCTTGCGCCGTAAAGTGTCCGCTTTGTCTGGTTCCCTCGGTCGGCCACAAATAGCGAAAAATCAGCCTCTCCTTCTGGAGCTCGTGCCAACTTTGGCGAATATTTTCTAAGTGCCAACGGCTCTTGCGCCGTAATGTGTCCGCTTTGTCTGGTTCCCTCGGTCGGCCACAAATAGCGAAAAATCAGCCTCTCCTTCTGGAGCTCGTGCCAACTTTGGCGAATATTTTCTAAGTGCCAACGGCTCTTGCGCCGTAAAGTGTCCGCTTTGCCTGGTTCCCTCGGTCGGCCACAAATAGCGAAAAATCAGCCTCTCCTTCTGGAGCTCGCGCCAACTTTGTCAAAAAATTTCTAAGTGCCAACGGCTCTTGCGCCGTAAAGTGTCCGCTTTGCCTGGTTCCCTCGGTCGGCCACAAATAGCGAAAAATCAGCCTCTCCTTCTGGAGCTCGCGCCAACTTTGTCGAAAAATTTCTAAGTGCCAACGGCTCTTGCGCCGTAAAGTGTCCGCTTTGTCTGGTTCCCTCGGTCGGCCGCAAATAGCGAAAAATCAGCCTCTCGCCCGTCAGGTACCAGGCGTTGGGGTACCAGGGGTAAGTGCAGTACCAGCTTTGGTCTGTTGGTGCGCCAGAGTACGATGAGTTGGTCCCCCTAGTCACTGTACTCATTACCTTTACCCCCAAATCGCAAAATATAGTCAGAACGAGTGTGGGGAACACAAGTTTTGGCCCCGAGAACCAGGCGGCTGGTGTCTCTAGCGATGTGTTCCCCCCCAAAAAGTGTTCACATGCTCGGACAGCGAACCTAGGAGCTACCGCAAAGCACTCTGGAAGTGCAAGAGCGAAAAATTTTCTAAGTACAAAAACTCTCGAAAATTTTCAAAGTGTCACAGTGCTCGAAAATTTTCAAAGTGCTACATGCTTTCCATCCAAGGAAGGAATAGTGGAGGACCGGCCGCCTCCTTAAACACAAGCCGGCGGAACGACGGGGAGGACCGGCCGCCTCCTTAAACACAGGCCGGTGGAACGTTTGGCAGAATTCTTCTCGTGGAGGACCGGCCGCCTCCTTAAACACAAGCCGGCGGAACGACGGGGAGGACCGGCCGCCTCCTTAAACACAGGCCGGTGGAACGTTTGGCAGAATTCTTCTCGTGGAGGACCGGCCGCCTCCTTAAACACAGGCCGGTGGGAACGGTTGGCAGAATTGCGTGACGGCCGCCTGCTCCCGGCGTCCGCACGTGAACGAACACCCCCTCCCGGGGACGGCCGTCTGCTCCCGACCGCCGTCCTTCACCCCCTCACCTTCCGGACCCCCGTCTGCTCCCGGCGGGCCTCCGAGTACCCCCACCTTCTCCCGAACTGACCGACAGGCAATGAGACCCGCCTTGGTAGGGCCCCCACCGGCCCCGGCTCGCGCCGGCGTTGGGTGGACGGTTCCTCCCCACTTGCGGGTCGCTCTCCACGGAGGACCGGTCGCCTCACTAAACATAGGCCGGGCGAAAATCTGCGAATGTTATACATCCAAGGAGGGAGGACCGGCCGCCTCCTTAAACCACCGGCCGGGCGAAAATATGCGAATGTTATACATCCAAGGAGGGAGGACCGGTCGCCTCACTAAACATAGGCCGGGCGAAAATCTGCGAATGTTATACATCCAAGGAGGGAGGACCGGCCGCCTCCTTAAACCACCGGCCGGGCGAAAATCTGCGAATGTTATACATCCAAGAAAGGAAGGAAGGAGGGAACCGGCCGCCTCCTTAAACACAGGCCGGGCGAAAATCTGCGAATCTTATCCATCCAAGGACGGAGGACCGGCCGCCTCCTTAAACACAGGCCGGTAGGAACGGTTGGCAGAATCGCGTGACGGCCGCCTGCTCCCGGCGTCCGCACGTGAACGAACACCCCCTCCCGGGGACGGCCGTCTGCTCCCGGCCGCCGTCCTTCACCCCCCTCAGCTTCCGGACCCCCGTCTGCTCCCGGCGGGCCTCCGAGTACCCTCCCCTTCTCCCGAACTGACCGACTGGCACTCATGACCCGCCTTGGTAGGGCCCCCACCGGCCCCGGCTCGCGCCGGCGTTGGGTGGACGGTTCCTCCCCACTTGCGGGTCGCACTCTAGCGCCTCGGCCGCCGCGAGAGCGTGCGCTACGCGCCGCCCCCGCAGGCCTTGGCGCGACCGAACGGCAGCGAGACCGAGACGCCCCGAATCACCCACCTAGAGGAAATCAACGGAGGCCGAGCGCGCGATCCGATTGCGGCACGCCGCGTGGGTGTCCGCCGGCCGCGCCGGTCTACCGCGAATGCTGTTTCTCAAACCCTTGCCTAACCAGACGGCACCGCGGGATGTGTTGTCGCAACTCTGCTCGACTATCGGAATAGCCTTTCCCGACTACCGCGTTGCGGGAGGCGTCTTTCGTGCCGCCGGTGGCGTATGACCTTCCGCGAGAGGCGTGCGGGCTCGGGGGGGCCGCAACGACCGAGTCTGACTCGGACGGGGCGCAGCTTCCCTCCCGGTCGCAGCAATAAGCGCCGAACGCAGCGTTGGTCACCAGCCACCCCGGCGGGTTCGTCGGGAGCGCCGGTACCCTTCCGTAGCTAGTTGCCAGCTGGCCACAGCGGGCCGCACCGACCGAGTCTGACTCGGACGGGGCGCAGCTTCCCGTCTGGGTGACAGCGGCGCTGAGGACGGCGGGGCGGCCGGAACCCCTTCGACCCCCCGGCTCCCACCAGTGTCGATCAAACTCCGCATCCTGGCCGTAGCGCGAGACCGGCGGGCCGCAACGACCGAGTCTGACTCGGACGGGGCGCAGCTTCCCGCTTGGGCCTCGGCGCGCGCGCCTCGCGCGGGCAAGTCGCCGGCACAGCGCCGCGCCCCCGACCCCCGCTTTACGGAAACGAAGCGAGCCTCAGCGGGCCGCAACGACCGAGTCTGACTCGGACGGGGCGCAGCTTCCCGCCTGGGTCATCGCACGTTCCCCCAGCTCGGGCCTGGGAGGCCGACGCCTTTCCCCCGGACCACCGCC
>NW_026872320.1:0-10000 GCF_033458585.1 Syngnathus typhle | reverse complement strand
TAAAATTTTCTCCAGCGGCGGGCTTGGGACGAAAATCAATCTTCCTCCCGAAATTAAACCACTATTGGCGGACGCCAGCCCCAAGCGCCAGCCCCGACCGCCACCCCCCGACCGCCACAAGGCGACCGCCACAAGGCGACCGCCACAAGGCGACCGCCACCGGCCCCAAGCGCCAGCCCCGACCGCCACCCCCCGACCGCCACAAGGCGACCGCCACAAGGCGACCGCCACAAGGCGACCGCCACAAGGCGACCGCCACAAGGCGACCGCCACCGGCCCCAAGCGCCAGCCCCGACCGCCACCCCCCGACCGCCACAAGGCGACCGCCACAAGGCGACCGCCACAAGGCGACCGCCACAAGGCGACCGCCACAAGGCGACCGCCACTGGCCCCAAGCGCCAGCCCCGACCGCCACCCCCCGACCGCCACAAGGCGACCGCCACAAGGCGACCGCCACAAGGCGACCGCCACAAGGCGACCGCCACAAGGCGACCGCCACAAGGCGACCGCCACTGGCCCCAAGCGCCAGCCCCGACCGCCACCCCCCGACCGCCACAAGGCGACCGCCACAAGGCGACCGCCACAAGGCGACCGCCACAAGGCGACCGCCACAAGGCGACCGCCACAAGGCGACCGCCACAAGGCGACCGCCACTGGCCCCAAGCGCCAGCCCCGACCGCCACCCCCCGACCGCCACAAGGCGACCGCCACAAGGCGACCGCCACCGGCCCCAAGCGCCAGCCCCGACCGCCACCCCCCGACCGCCACAAGGCGACCGCCACAAGGCGTTAGTGGCCGCGCCCGGTACTTTACTGGACCCTATTTGGCCCGCGGACCGGCCGGCGTCGCTTCCTTGAATGCTTAGCCGCCTTTCGAGCTGCCATGCCGGGCTTGAGTTAGTGGTTTGCGCCCGGTACTCTACGTTAAAAGTCAGGCGGAACGGCTCTGAAGCTCCAGACGGTGCTTCCTTGAATGCTTAGCCGCCTTTCGAGCTGCCATGCCGGGCTTGAGTTAGTGGTTTGCGCCCGGTACTCTACGTTAAAAGTCAGGCGGAACGGCTCTGAAGCTCCAGACGGTGCTTCCTTGAATGCTTAGCCGCCTTTCGAGCTGCCATGCCGGGCTTGAGTTAGTGGTTTGCGCCCGGTACTCTACGTTAAAAGTCAGGCGGAACGGCTCTGAAGCTCCAGACGGTGCTTCCTTGAATGCTTAGCCGCCTTTCGAGCTGCCATGCCGGGCTTGAGTTAGTGGTTTGCGCCCGGTACTCTACGTTAAAAGTCAGGCGGAACGGCTCTGAAGCTCCAGACGGTGCTTCCTTGAATGCTTAGCCGCCTTTCGAGCTGCCATGCCGGGCTTGAGTTAGTGGTTTGCGCCCGGTACTCTACGTTAAAAGTCAGGCGGAACGGCTCTGAAGCTCCAGACGGTGCTTCCTTGAATGCTTAGCCGCCTTTCGAGCTGCCATGCCGGGCTTGAGTTAGTGGTTTGCGCCCGGTACTCTACGTTAAAAGTCAGGCGGAACGGCTCTGAAGCTCCAGACGGTGCTTCCTTGAATGCTTAGCCGCCTTTCGAGCTGCCATGCCGGGCTTGAGTTAGTGGTTTGCGCCCGGTACTCTACGTTAAAAGTCAGGCGGAACGGCTCTGAAGCTCCAGACGGTGCTTCCTTGAATGCTTAGCCGCCTTTCGAGCTGCCATGCCGGGCTTGAGTTAGTGGTTTGCGCCCGGTACTCTACGTTAAAAGTCAGGCGGAACGGCTCTGAAGCTCCAGACGGTGCTTCCTTGAATGCTTAGCCGCCTTTCGAGCTGCCATGCCGGGCTTGAGTTAGTGGTTTGCGCCCGGTACTCTACGTTAAAAGTCAGGCGGAACGGCTCTGAAGCTCCAGACGGTGCTTCCTTGAATGCTTAGCCGCCTTTCGAGCTGCCATGCCGGGCTTGAGTTAGTGGTTTGCGCCCGGTACTCTACGTTAAAAGTCAGGCGGAACGGCTCTGAAGCTCCAGACGGTGCTTCCTTGAATGCTTAGCCGCCTTTCGAGCTGCCATGCCGGGCTTGAGTTAGTGGTTTGCGCCCGGTACTCTACGTTAAAAGTCAGGCGGAACGGCTCTGAAGCTCCAGACGGTGCTTCCTTGAATGCTTAGCCGCCTTTCGAGCTGCCATGCCGGGCTTGAGTTAGTGGTTTGCGCCCGGTACTCTACGTTAAAAGTCAGGCGGAACGGCTCTGAAGCTCCAGACGGTGCTTCCTTGAATGCTTAGCCGCCTTTCGAGCTGCCATGCCGGGCTTGAGTTAGTGGTTTGCGCCCGGTACTCTACGTTAAAAGTCAGGCGGAACGGCTCTGAAGCTCCAGACGGTGCTTCCTTGAATGCTTAGCCGCCTTTCGAGCTGCCATGCCGGGCTTGAGTTAGTGGTTTGCGCCCGGTACTCTACGTTAAAAGTCAGGCGGAACGGCTCTGAAGCTCCAGACGGTGCTTCCTTGAATGCTTAGCCGCCTTTCGAGCTGCCATGCCGGGCTTGAGTTAGTGGTTTGCGCCCGGTACTCTACGTTAAAAGTCAGGCGGAACGGCTCTGAAGCTCCAGACGGTGCTTCCTTGAATGCTTAGCCGCCTTTCGAGCTGCCATGCCGGGCTTGAGTTAGTGGTTTGCGCCCGGTACTCTACGTTAAAAGTCAGGCGGAACGGCTCTGAAGCTCCAGACGGTGCTTCCTTGAATGCTTAGCCGCCTTTCGAGCTGCCATGCCGGGCTTGAGTTAGTGGTTTGCGCCCGGTACTCTACGTTAAAAGTCAGGCGGAACGGCTCTGAAGCTCCAGACGGTGCTTCCTTGAATGCTTAGCCGCCTTTCGAGCTGCCATGCCGGGCTTGAGTTAGTGGTTTGCGCCCGGTACTCTACGTTAAAAGTCAGGCGGAACGGCTCTGAAGCTCCAGACGGTGCTTCCTTGAATGCTTAGCCGCCTTTCGAGCTGCCATGCCGGGCTTGAGTTAGTGGTTTGCGCCCGGTACTCTACGTTAAAAGTCAGGCGGAACGGCTCTGAAGCTCCAGACGGTGCTTCCTTGAATGCTTAGCCGCCTTTCGAGCTGCCATGCCGGGCTTGAGTTAGTGGTTTGCGCCCGGTACTCTACGTTAAAAGTCAGGCGGAACGGCTCTGAAGCTCCAGACGGTGCTTCCTTGAATGCTTAGCCGCCTTTCGAGCTGCCATGCCGGGCTTGAGTTAGTGGTTTGCGCCCGGTACTCTACGTTAAAAGTCAGGCGGAACGGCTCTGAAGCTCCAGACGGTGCTTCCTTGAATGCTTAGCCGCCTTTCGAGCTGCCATGCCGGGCTTGAGTTAGTGGTTTGCGCCCGGTACTCTACGTTAAAAGTCAGGCGGAACGGCTCTGAAGCTCCAGACGGTGCTTCCTTGAATGCTTAGCCGCCTTTCGAGCTGCCATGCCGGGCTTGAGTTAGTGGTTTGCGCCCGGTACTCTACGTTAAAAGTCAGGCGGAACGGCTCTGAAGCTCCAGACGGTGCTTCCTTGAATGCTTAGCCGCCTTTCGAGCTGCCATGCCGGGCTTGAGTTAGTGGTTTGCGCCCGGTACTCTACGTTAAAAGTCAGGCGGAACGGCTCTGAAGCTCCAGACGGTGCTTCCTTGAATGCTTAGCCGCCTTTCGAGCTGCCATGCCGGGCTTGAGTTAGTGGTTTGCGCCCGGTACTCTACGTTAAAAGTCAGGCGGAACGGCTCTGAAGCTCCAGACGGTGCTTCCTTGAATGCTTAGCCGCCTTTCGAGCTGCCATGCCGGGCTTGAGTTAGTGGTTTGCGCCCGGTACTCTACGTTAAAAGTCAGGCGGAACGGCTCTGAAGCTCCAGACGGTGCTTCCTTGAATGCTTAGCCGCCTTTCGAGCTGCCATGCCGGGCTTGAGTTAGTGGTTTGCGCCCGGTACTCTACGTTAAAAGTCAGGCGGAACGGCTCTGAAGCTCCAGACGGTGCTTCCTTGAATGCTTAGCCGCCTTTCGAGCTGCCATGCCGGGCTTGAGTTAGTGGTTTGCGCCCGGTACTCTACGTTAAAAGTCAGGCGGAACGGCTCTGAAGCTCCAGACGGTGCTTCCTTGAATGCTTAGCCGCCTTTCGAGCTGCCATGCCGGGCTTGAGTTAGTGGTTTGCGCCCGGTACTCTACGTTAAAAGTCAGGCGGAACGGCTCTGAAGCTCCAGACGGTGCTTCCTTGAATGCTTACCCGGCTTTTGAGCTCTCCTGCCCGGCGTGGGTTTCGCGTCCGCGCCCGGTACATTATGGAAGCCAAAAAAAAAAAAAATTCTAAGTGCGAGTGGGACCGGCCTGGGGGGCTTCCTTGAAAGCCCATCCGCCCTCCGAGCTCTCCCACCGGTCGTGGGTTGGCGTCCGCCACTGCTCAAAGCGAACTTCAAATTATCTGCTTAATAATGTGGAACACCATTCTTAAGTAGTTTTTCCTTAATTTGGGCTCAACTGGCCGGTAATGATCCCCGGTGTCTGAGATTGATCTCAGTGATCCAAAGAGCCCTGACACGTAATACCATCCATGAGTTTAATTGAAAAACAAAAAATGTAATCTTTATGACACATAAATACAATTTGCATAATAATTTGGAACACAGTGTAGACTTCCAGCGGACCGCGCGCGGCTCGGCTGACGGCGCAGCGCGATCTGGTACCGCTGCGCGGGACGAAACACGCCCCGTGCAGAGTTCCAGGCGGCCGGGAAGACATTTAAGCGCTGCCGCTGCAGCTGCGGCGGGGATTTGCCGTCCTCCGGTGGACACGACGAGTAAATACACCAGCAATCGCACTTACACCGTGTTCCAAATTATTATGCAAGTGACATTTATCTCAGATTTTCCTAAATAGTCGATGCAAAATGAGTCAGCATAATTTTCAAGTCATCAACCATTATTTTGATGAATTCTAATTTTATTGAACAAACCTCCGAATGATCACAGAATTTTTAAAAAATAAAAAACTTAAAATGCACTGTTCCACATTATTACGCACAACAGAGTTTTATAACATTTTATAGGTTTTTATGAACTGAAATGCCCATCTTAAGAATTTACAGCATTAGGAGGTCATATTTACTGAAATCAAAAGCTATTTCAAAGAAAAGACAAACAAGTTACATTTTAACATAGGACCCTTTATTTCAATAAAAAACAAAGTTACATTTTAACATAGGACCCTTTGTTCAACAGCAGCTTCACGATTCTTCCATCCACTGAACTTGTGAGTTTTTGTACAGTTTCTGGTTGAATTTCTTGGCAGGATCTAAGAATAGCCTGCCAGAGCTGCTCTTTGGAATTGAACTGCCTCCCACCTTCGTAGATTTTCTGCTTGACGATGCTCCACAAGTTTTCAATAGGATTGAGGTCAGGGGAGCATGGGGGCCACACCATCAGTTTCTCTCCCTTTATTCCCATAGATGCCAAAGACGTTGACGTATTTCTTGCAGCATGAGACGGTGCATTGTCATGCATGAAGATGATCTTTTGACGGAAAGCACGGTTCTTCCTGTTGTACCATGGACAGAAGTGTTGAGTCAGAAATTCCACGTAGTTAACAGACGTAATTTTGACGCCTTCAGGGACCCTAAAGGGGCCAAGCAGCTCTCTCCCCATGATTCCAGCCCAAAACATCACTCCGCCACCTCCCTGCTGACGCCGCAGCCTTGTTGGGCTATCGTGGCCGTCCACCAACCATCCACGACTCCATCCATCTGTAAAGTCAAGTCAAATCAAGTTTATTTGTATAGCCCTAAATCACAAGCAGTCTCAAAGGGCTTCACATAGACAGAAATTGACAATTATTCTCAAAGCATCCCCTGAGCTCTCAAAAGTGCAAGGAAAAACTTAAAAAACCCTACCTGGCCCATCCAAGGTGGCACGGCACTCGTCGGTGAACAGGACTGTCTGAAAATTTGTCTTCATGTAAGTCTGGGCCCACTGCAGCCGTTTCTGCTTGTTCGCGTTGTTCAGGGGTGGCCGAATGGAGGGTTTCCGCACAACTGCAAGCCTCTGGAGGATCCTGCACCTCGTCGTTCGTGGGACTTCACTGGCACCAGCAGCGTCGAATATTTGTTTGCTCGTCTTTAGTGGCATGCTTGCAGCCGCCCTCTTGATTCGATTTGTTTGTCTTGCAGAAACCTTCCTTGTCGTGCCTTTGTCTGCACGAACGCGCGTTTGCTCCGAATCAGCGACGAATTTCTTCAAAGTTCGATGGTCGCGCTTAAGCTTTCGTGCAATATCGAATGTCTGCATACCTTGTCCAAGGCATCGAACGATTTCACGCTTCTCGACAGCAGAGAGATCCTTTTTCCTCCCCATGGTTGAACGAAATGGCCGAACGCTTAAAAACGCGGAACTTAAATAGACTTGTTAATTACTACAATTGCGCTCACCTGGCAGACTACCATGGACTGTACCATGACTGAGGGTGATTTCAGTACTTGAAAAACAAAAAATGTAATCTTTATGACACTTAAATACATTTTGCATAATAATTTGGAACACTGGGACCGTGTTCCAAATTATTATGCAAAGGATATTTATCTCAGATTTTCCTAAATAGCTTCCTTGAAATGTTACCCGGCTTTTGAGCTCTCCTGCCGGGCGTGGGTTTGCGTCAGCGCCCGGTAACATTATGGAAGCTAAAAGAAAGAAAAAAGAAACAAATCTAAGTGCGATTGCTGGTGTCTAAATACATTTTGCATAATAATTTGGAACACGGGACCGTGTTCCAAATTATTATGCAAGTGATATTTATCTCAGATTTTCCTAAATAGCTTTACTCGTCGTGCCGACCGGAGGGAGGCCACTCCCCGCCGCAGCTGAACAGTCATCCCGGCCTAGTGGAGGTCTGCGCAGGGGGGGTCTTCCTTGAAATGTTACCCGGCTTTTGAGCTCTCCTGCCGGGCGTGGGTTTGCGTCAGCGCCCGGTAACATTATGGAAGCTAAAAGAAAGAAAAAAGAAACAAATCTAAGAGCAAGTGCTGGTGTATTTACTCGTCGTGTCCACCGGAGGGAGGCAACTCCCCGCCGCAGCTGCAGAGGCAGCTTTGAAAAGTCATCCCGGCCTAGTGGGAGGTCTGCGCAGGGGGGTCGTCCTTGAAATGTTACCCGGCTTTTGAGCTCTCCTGTCCGGCGTGGGTTTGCGTCAGCGGCCGGTGTCATTTACTCGTCGTGCCGACCGGAGGGAGCCACTCCCCGCCGCAGCTGAACAGTCATCCCGGCCTAGTGGAGGTCTGCGCAGGGGGGGTCTTCCCTTGAAATGTACCCGGCTTTTGAGCTCTCCTGCGGGCGTGGGTTTGCGTCAGCGCCCGGTAACATTATGGAAGCTAAAAGAAAGAAAAAAGAAACAAATCTAAGTGCGATTGCTGGTGTCTAAATACATTTTGCATAATAATTTGGAACACGGGACCGTGTTCCAAATTATTATGCAAGTGATATTTATCCAGATTTTCCTAAATAGCTTTACTCGTCGTGCCGACCGGTAGGGAGGCCACTCCCCGCCGCAGCTGAACAGTCATCCGGCCTAGTGGAGGTCTGCGCAGGGGGGGGTCTTCCTTGAAATGTTACCGGCTTTTGGAGCTCTCCTGTCCGGCGTGGGTTTGCGTCAGCGCCCGGTAACATTATGGAAGCTAAAAGAAAGAAAAAAGAAACAAATCTAAGAGCAAGTGCTGGTGTATTTACTCGTCGTGTCCACCGGAGGGAGGCAACTCCCCGCCGCAGCTGCAGAGGCAGCTTTGAAAAGTCATCCCGGCTAGTGGAGGTCTGCGCAGGGGGGGTCTTCCTTGAAATGTTACCCGGCTTTTGCAGCTCTCCTGTCCGGCGTGGGTTTGCGTCAGCGGCCGGTGTCATTTACTCGTTGCCGACCGGAGGGAGGCCACTCCCCGCCCGCAGCTGAACAGTCATCCCGGCCTAGTGGAGGTCTGCGCAGGGGGGGTCTTCCTTGAAATGTTACCCGGCTTTTGAGCTCTCCCTGCCGGGCGTGGGTTTGCGTCAGCGCGCCGGTAACATTATGGAAGCTAAAAGAAAGAAAAAAGAAACAAATCTAAGTGCGATTGCTGGTGTCTAATACATTTTGCATAATAATTTGGAACCGGGACCGTGTTCCAAATTATTATGCAAGTGATATTTATCTCAGATTTTCCTAAATAGCTTTACCTCGTCGTGCCGACCGGTAGGGAGGCCACTCCCCGCCGCAGCTGAACAAGTCATCCCGGCCTAGTGGAGGTCTGCGCAGGGGGGGTCTTCCTTGAAATGTTACCCGGCTTTTTTGAGCTCTCCTGGTCCGGCGTGGGGTTGCGTCAGCGGCCGGTGTCATTTACTCGTCGTGCCGACCGGAGGGAGGCCACTCCCCGCCGCACAGTCTGAAGAACAGTCATCCCGCCTAGTGGAGGTCTGCGCAGGGGGGGTCTTCCTTGAAATGTTACCCGGCTTTTGAGCTCTCCTGTCCGGCGTGGGTTTTGCGTCAGCGGCCGGTGGTCATTTACTCGTCGTGCCGGACCGGGGAGGGGAGGCCACTCCCCGCCGCAGCTGAACAGTCATCCCGGCCTAGTGAGGTCTGCGCAGGGGGGGTCTTCCTTGAAATGTTACCCGGCTTTTAGGCTCTCCTGTCCGGCGTGGGTTTGCGTCAGCGGGCCGGTGTCATTTACCTCGTCGTGCCGACCGGAGGGGAGGCCACTTCCCCGCCACAGCTGAACAGTCATCCCGGCCTAGTGGAGGTCTGCGCAGGGGGGGGTCTTCCTTGAAATGTTACCCGGCTTTTGAGCTCTCCTGTCCGGCGTGGGTTTGCGTCAGCGGCCGGTGTCATTTACTCGTCGTGCCGACCGGAGGGAGGCCATCCCCGCCAGCAGCTGAACAGTCATCCCGGCCTAGTGGAGGTCTGCGCAGGGGGGGTCTTCCTTGAAATGTTACCCGCGCTTTTTGAGCTCTCCTTCCGGCGTGGGTTTGCGTCAGCGGCAGGTGTCATTTACTCGTCGTGCCGGACCCGGAGGGAGGGGCCACTCCCCGCCACAGGCTGAACAGTCATCCCGGCCTAGTGGAGGTCTGCGCAGGGGGGGTTTCCTTGAAATGTTACCCGGCTTTTGAGCTCTCCTGTCGGCGTGGGTTTGCGTCAGCGGCCGGTGTCATTTACTCGTCGTGCCGACCGGAGGGGAGGCCACTCCCCCGCCACAGCTGAACAGTCATTCCCGGCCCTAGTGGAGGTCTGCGCAGGGGGGGGTCTTCCTTGAAATGTTACCCGGCTTTTGAGCTCTCCTGTCCGGCGTGGGTTTGCGTCAGCGGCCGGTGTCATTTACTCGTCGTGCCGACCGGAGGGAGGCCACTCCCCGCCACAGCTGAACAGTCATCCCGGCCTAGTGGAGGTCTGCGCAGGGGGGGGTCTTCCTTGAAATGTTACCCGGCTTTTGAGCTTCCCTGTCCGCCGGGTGGGTTTGCGTCAGCGGCCTGGTTGTCATTTACTCGTCGTGCCGACCGGAGGGAGGCCACTCCCCGCCCAGACAGCTGAACAGTCATCCCGGCCTAGTGGAGGTCTGCGCAGGGGGGGTCTTCCTTGAAATGTTACCCGGCTTTTGAGCTCTCCTGTCCGGCGTGGGTTTGCGTCAGCGGCCGGTGTCATTTACTCGTCGTGCCGACCCGGAGGGAGGCCACTCCCCGCCACAGCTGAACAGTCATCCCGGCCCTAGTGGAGGTCTGCGCAGGGGGGTCTTCCCTTGCAATGTACCCGGCTTTTGAGCTCTCCTGTCCGGCGTGGGTTTTGCGCTCAGCGGGCCCGGTGTCATTTACTCGTCGTGCCGACCGGAGGGGAGGCCACTCCCCGCCACAGCTGAACAGTCATCCCCGGCCTAGTGGAGGTCTGCGCAGGGGGGGTCTTCCTTGAAATGTTACCCGCGTTTTGAGCTCTCCCTGTCCGGCGTGGGTTTGCGTCAGCGGCCGGTGTCATTTACCTCGTCGTGCCGACCGGAGGGGAGGCCACTCCCCGCCACAGCTGAACAGTCCCATCCC
>NW_026872319.1:0-29889 GCF_033458585.1 Syngnathus typhle | reverse complement strand
AAGCACCGTCCCCAAGAAGAGATAACCAACCTCTTGAAAGATGCAGCGGCAATCCACTTCTCGACTGTCCAGGGTCTACCTTTGGGGGTGGAGTACTTTCAGAAACTGAACCCTGACTTTCTCTTACAGATCGCAAAGGAGTATCTTGCTCTTTGTCCTCCTAAGGTACAACTCAGGGTTTATGTTTCTATACTAAGTCATTTTGGCTGGTTTTATTTTATTTTTTGCTTTAGCCTCCAGGCCAGGGCCAGGCTTCTCCTCAGCTCAGGCACTGTGCTGCATTGTTGGGCAAAGTGGTCAAGATTGTGCCAGGGCTCCTTCAAGGCCTCTTCCTCCAAGCCAAAGTCCGATATCAAACTGGTGAGCATGAAGTTTGAAAAGCGCCGGCTGGCAGCTCCTGGAAACGTCATTTTTTTAACTTTCTGTCCGTTCAGGTGATGTGGATGGTGCTCAGAGCAGTCTGCAGCACTGCCTGGAACAGTGTCCTTCTCATACAGACGCACATCTGCTCATGGCTCAAATCCACTTGTTGCGCGGCAATTTTACTTTGTGCTCGCAGTTGCTTGAAGTCTCCCTCAGCCATAACTTTGAGGTGAGAGTGTCTTGGGACTCAAGGTCCGTAAAAATTATTCAACATGTTTTCTTACTCAATCCCAGATTCGGGAACATCCCTTGTACCTCCTGATCAAGGCTCAAGCAAAGAAGAAAATGGGGGAACTGACTGAAGCAATCCAGATTTTGCAAACGGCAATGAGTCTTCCCGGGGTCTGCAGCGCTGGATCAGCAGCCAAGTCCAAAACGAAAACAATCCAGCTGAGTCCTTCTGACTGTGCCTCCATCTTCTTGGAGTTAGCCGAGGCTTTGCGGCTAAACAATAAACAGGTGCAAACAAAGCTTGTACACTGCACTGTTCTGTTTTTTAAACTAAACTATTTCAATTGTGTTTCTGGTAGATTTTTTTACATTGGTTTCATAATCACTTATATGGATTGTCCTTGCAGCAAGAAGCAGCCAAGGTGATGCAAGACGCCATCAACAAGTTCTCCGGCACTCCTGAGGAGCTTCTAGTTACTATCGCCAATGTCGATCTGGCTTTGTTTCACGGTGACACAGAGTTGGCACTCAATATGCTGAGAAACATTACACCTGAGCAACTCTACTACATTCAAGCCAAGCAGAAAATGGCAGAAATTTACCTGAACCACAAAAAAGATAAGCGTCTGTTTGTGAGCTGCTACAAGTGCGTTGCATCTTCATGTAACACCTTGCGAAACAAAATGTAGAATTTAATTTTGGTCTTATATCCAGGGAAATAGTGGACAAGCTACCCAGTCCTCATACATACGTCTTACTCGGGGAAGCTTACATGCTTATTTTAGAGGTAGGTGGCAAACGTACTTACTGTGAATTTGTGTAGTGGTAAACGTAAAAATGATTTACAAATTCTAATGTATCTTTTCACTAATCCTAAACGATTGTCCTTTCAGCCAGAGAAAGCCATTGAGGTGTATGGGCATGCTCTGGAGAAAACACCAAAAGATGCAGCTCTGGTCAGCAAATTTGGAAAGTTTTTAGTCAAGACTCATTACTTTGATAAGGTTTGTAGGCTATTTATACATTTTTCTAATTTAAAATGAGGATCAGAGCAAAGTCATTGTTGCCACACACAGGCATTACATTATTATGAAGCTGCACTGAAGACCGGACAGCAGAACTTCCTGCGCTATGACCTGGCCGAGTTGCTGATGAAGATGAAGCAATACGAGCGCTGTGAGAGTGTTCTGCTTGAAGCTCTCTCCCATAAGCCAGGTACTTAGTGCTACTTATACTCTTCAGCCAACACGTTGAAAACATCACAATAAACAGATGACTGGCATGGAAAATAATCCACTCTAGTTTGAGCTAGATCAAGAAATCCAAATCGCACCTCAGAGATTGTGCGTACTAAAAAAACATCCAATGAAAAAGAATCTTTTCAAACATGCTTCATTTAATTTTTTCAGAAGATTTTGCCCCTCACACGCTCGACAGAATTGTCTTTATTTCTTTATTTTATTTTTTAAATACAAAATGTCCAAGTGACTGGATTACCTGCACTGGCAGATGATTGCCGTTATCTGATGCTGTTGGCAAATGTCCAAAATAGGATTGACAAAGCAGAAGAAGCCTTAACATCCCTACAAAAGGTAAGTTCTCTTTTTTTATATGAGATGATCCCTGAACTGAACACATACGATGGACACCTCTCAACCTTTTACTCAAACTAGCAGTTCAGAATGCTCAAGCAACTGCGGCTTTGTGCCATTTTGCTGCCATCTTGTGACTTGATCTGATTAAGTCCATTCTCTATTTCCATTCGATTATTATTGTCATTGCCAAATTGGACTTTTGCCAGGCGCGGGACGTACAAGCCAAAGTACTGAAGCGGGTGCCGTTGGAGCAACCTGACAGCTTTGACGTCCAGAAGCAGTTGGCTGCCAAGATCTGCACTGAGATAGCCCAACACTACACTAGTCAGAGGGTTTACGACAGAGGCGTCGAGTTCTACAAAGAAGCTCTTGTGCATTGTGAGACGGACCACAAGGTGGGTACTACTACCGAATCCCAACGGAAGCTGCTTTTGGCCGTCCTGAGCAGCGAGAATCTCATCCATGTGTAATGCCCCACATTTCGAAAGAGGAAAAATTGAGTAATTCACAAAACATATCATTTTAGTTGATGCTGGAGTTGGCACAGATATTCCTCACGCTAGATGAATTCGATGCATGCCAGGAGCAATGTAACGTCATCTTGAAGAAAGACCAGTTTAATCAAGATGCAACTCTGGTGGGTTCTGTCTTGTGTCTTTCACCTCATGTCTGGCCTTAAGCTTTTTGGTCACTCAGTGGAGCATCTTCCAACATATGTTTGTGCTTAGATGATGGCCGAGCTTATGTTCAGGAGAAAAGATCATGAACAAGCAGTTGTGTATTATCAGCAACTGCTGGAGAGCAAGCCAGGTGCTGAATCGCTTTGTTCGGAAAATGTGCAGCAAGTCTGTAGTTGGCCACTTTAAATAAATTTAAATTTGAACCTGTGTTGTTGTTTCAAGAAAACTTCTCAACAGTGTCACGTCTCATTGACTTGCTAAGGAAGGCGGGAAAGTTGGAAGACATGCCCGGATTTTTTGAAAGGGTAGAAAAAGATTCTCCCAGCGTTACATTTGAACCGGGCTTTAACTACTGCAAAGGACTTTATTTTTGGTGAGTGGGCTTTTTCTTGAGGTTACAAGTAGCATTTATTTTGCATACTGTATGACTCCATTTGTGCCTGATGCTCAGCTATATGGGAGAACCCAATGATGCTCTGCATCATTTCAACCAAGCCCGAAAAGACGCCAAGTGGGGTCAAAATGCTGTCCATAAAATGATTGACATCTACCTCAATCTCAACAATGACATGATGGGAATCGAATTATGTCACTTAGATTCCAAAACTGGGTAAGATTTATTGCAAAGAACCTGTAACGTAAGGACAAAATGCTGAACTTTCTGGGTTTACTCTCATCAGGAGCTCCACAGAAAAGCAGGAAATGGAGAGGGTTGCCGTGGCAACGGCTCATCTGCTCTTGAAGGAATTAAAGCCAGAATCACCTGGAGGACATTTAAAGCTCCGTATGCTCGAGAACTACTGCTTACTGGCCACGAAACAGAAGGCCAATATAGAGAAAGCCCTCTCTGTCTTTACCGAGATTGCAACTAATATGGTAAGAAAACTTTGTTCTTCTCAATGTGCCAAAAAGTAAAAGCATCAAAGGTAATGTCGTCTTGAGATTGTGTGATTGTAATGTTTGAATTTAGGAAGCTCACGTGCCAGCACAGTTGGCCATTGCAACCAGTCTCATGATGTTGCAACTAACCACCCAAGCCAGAAACCGGTTAAAACATATCACAAAAATGAACTGGAATATTGTTGACGCTGAAGAGTTTGAGAAGAGCTGGCTGCTCCTGGCTAACATCTACATCCATTCGGGGAAGTACGACTTGACAGATGACCTCCTGAATAGATGTCTCAATTATAACAAGGTCAGTCACTGCTTTAATGCTGTATGTTTTTTTGGACCATCCCATCACACCATTTTAATAGAATTTTTTTTTGCAGTCATGCTGTAAAGCGTATGAGTATCGAGGTTTCATTCTGGAAAAAGAGGAGGCATTTCGAGATGCAGCATTGAACTATAAACTGGCTTGGAAATATGGAAATCAATTCAACCCAACCGTTGGTATGTTGATCATTTAGTCTGTTCCAAAACGAAAGCCGTAATAATATGTCATGTCTCAATACAATACAGGATACAAACTTGCTTTGAACTACTTCAAATCAAAACAGAATTTTGACGCCATAGATGTCTGCCATAAGGTGACGAAACGTTTGCATCCTGTATGTGAGTGTATATTCATTTTATTTTATTCTCAGATATTTTCTTTGCATCTATCTACAGGTGCTTGCTACTCATCCAAATTTTGTAAAAATTAAAAAGGACGTCTTAGAGAAAGCTGTTGCTGCCTTGAGGCCATAGCTAGACGTTTGACAGCCAGCCAGAGAAGCATTTCCTTACGACTTCAACGTAATTACTGCGCAGTGTTTTTAGAGTAACTAGAACACCTCTTTAATTGAACACTTAGCAATATCACATGACAAATTGGTCATGTGATATTGTAGTGTTTCTGTCGTAGTACCTGTCAAATTAAAGCCATTATTTTCAATCAGTGAGTAGTCGAGTGGTAGGTGTGTCCTAGCTTGCAAATATTAGCTTCACATGCCACTGGAAGCGCTAATCATGCAGTGCCTGTACACTTTTTCCATTTACAAGATGAAACTAAGATATTAGCACTCAATAATGTTGCTTCAGAAAACATTGACATGAAATAAAAAAAAATGTAAGAGGCTCAGTTAGCTTTGTATACTATGACTTGATTGTTAGCTACAATGTTCAACATTCATTCTAAAACTTGTTTGATATATTTCAAAAAATAATGTGCATAAAGTCTTTGCATTGGTTAACCTCAGTATTATATTTCCATCCAGCCACGGGTATTTTCTGCTCCAGCATTACGTAACTGCCCGCATTGACTGATAAGTTTGAACTGTTGACGTTTACAGAGTTGATTCAATAGTGGGAGCGGCATGTGTCCAGCACGGGTACAACTGTTCCAGGAGAGACCTTTCCAGGCCGTGTCAGATATTATTTAGTCACTAACTGTGGCACATAATCGTTAACTCTCTGCGGCACACATCGATGCAAGTGTAAATCACATTGGTGTGCAGCTGAGGCAGCTGTCTGTATCCCCTCACGAGCAACGTAGTCCACGGATGTGATCAGATACTGTCGCAAGAGAAGTAGATACTTCTTTTCAGTCATGCAAGCAAATTAGCATTGTAGAGAGTAGTTACATGATTGAGGTGTTGTACATCACAAAAGGCCATAAATATTGCATGTGCTGCTGCACTTACAAGGAATGCTTCTGAAAACCTTTTAGAGGAAAGAGTCTGGAATATGCATGCCCCCGGTTGTACTGCTGCAGCATTCTAATGGCCATCTCCATTGTGGTTTGTATGGGCTGTTATTGATCAAGTCATCTTTGAGTCATAGTGCTCAAAGATGCAGCCAGCTCCCTTGCTAATGAACTCCATTTTTATTTTTTTTTCTCAACGTGGCCGTGATTAGCGCAGGCTGTTTGCATTCAGGTGCCAATTCACTTCAGTGATGTCATTTGGAATTTAGACTGGACAGGTGGAATACGAGGGACTTTTTAAGGAAGTGGTTCAATTGTGATTTAGTGCTTGGGGAAAGTGCGTGCGTGTGTCACTTGGACATCGAGGAGGGCTGGGAGAAACTGACCGCAACCTAATCTAATAGAATTGCCTTCCCATTTTAGGCAAATAGAATTAGAGCTCTTATGGGGAGCTTTCTCCGATTTCTCTCTCTCTTTTTTTTTGTACTGTGCTCTGAAGGCGGAAATAATCCACTCTATAGAAATGACCAATTGACCAAAGAAGTCTTAAACCTTTGTGTGGAATTCCAAGGTGCTCATTCATGAGCTCAGGAATGACACAGATGGACTCATCCATTGTGTCGGCAACACAACAAAGTACTTATTCTTAACAAATAGTCTAATATAGCACGCAGCAGGCCAATTTCTAGATAGAGCTCCGGGTCACAGCAGTAGCTAATCGCGAAGGGGGCTTCCTTCTGCAGTCAGTCTATGCCCCGCCCCTCTAACAATCGTCCATGTGAGACGTGACGGTTGAAACAGTCAATAACTGGTCACCATTCTTTTGTTTGTACTCCGGGTTTAGCTGTCACAAGCAGTAAAATGGCTGTCGGGCTATAATAAATATTTGGACTATTATGAATTATTAATAAAATACTCCACCCACTTAAGATCCTAATTGTTTCCGGCAAAAGCCACAGAGCATACTCACAAACCAGAATAGAGCTCGCTCGACAGAGATTAGTTGAAACATAATACATGATAGCTTTGAGGAGGAAAAATAATGTCAGAAATGTGATAAATTTGATAATAGAGACACAACACTTGATGGCTACCCCATAGCTGGAGAGGTGCAGACACAGATAATGACAGTTTTCGTCTTTATGAGAGACAAAAAAGTACAATATTATAGAGTGCTATTTTTCCATATTTAAAAAACACAATAACCTTTTGGAGGGGGGAGCTGCAACTCATTAAGTCTGAGTTTATTTTTATCTGAAAATCGTACACACCCAGGAGACATCATAGATAAAATAATTAGCATTAAATGAGAAAATAAATGTATTAGGCATACTTGAGGTACATGTCGTCTTTATTCTTTTGGCTTTTCACTGAAATGGGTTATAGCAGTGTTTTGCATGCAGTATCGTTATACACTACAAGCATTATGCATATTAATGACGGGAGATATTTGAATCTGTCATCCAATGCTTTTGTCATCATGATCAAATAATGTATGTATTGAATGTTTGAATGACATGCAAAACATATTCACATTCATGTAATGATGCTCTCATAACATGGAACAGTAGATGTATTTTGCTATATGGGAAAACCAAGCCAATGTCAAAAATGTCACAAGAAAATGTAAACACAAGAAGGAGGTCACGCTGAATTTGTGACGACTTGTACATTCATTTAAAAGAAAAACTTCCCGCAACCATCTAATTTTGATATAAATCGTGATAAATATTGTGAGGTAAAACAAAAATCCATTTAAATGTCAGACACAAATATTTATGACACACTGGCTTAAATTAAATGGAAAAAAAAGAAGCAGCTGTTATTAACCGGTGTGTCTTGAAAAAGTAGTGACTTGTTTAATGGCTTGAGCATTTTGCAATTCACAGCTTCTGCTGGCTATTCAAATCTCAGACTGCCTCAATAAAACTGACTATTTAGCTTTATATCCTAAGTAACCAATATTATGCAGAATCCACAACTTTTTAGTCAATAAATAATATGCTTGTTGATGTATTAGCTACAACTTAAAACAAACAGTAAGACATGAAGGGAGGACCTGTCCTAGGCTTCCGTAACAGGTTTGAGAACTGACTAGTGACACCGACGCCCCAACCGAGACAATATTACTGATAATCAGTCTGCCTGGAGTCTATTCTTAGTTATTTCAGGATACGGGTTCCATGTAATCAGCATTATGGAAAACGGTACACCGGAAAACACAGTGGCCTGAGATAACCGCGATGATGATGCAACAAAAGTGAATGTGCAAATTTTACAGGCCGAGTGTGACTGATCTGACACTTGACAGGTCAACGTGATGGACTTGTTTAAACTTTAGCTGGCTGTGATTCCCAACTATGTTTGCCACAGGAAATTGCCTAATTGCACTTGGTTGGTCCAAATGTTTGGCTTTAGTTACTACAAATAATATATCTTTGTCTAGTGACAGGAAGAACGATTAAATGCTCTTACACTAGAAGGCAGAAGGACATTTTTTGGCAGTTTACTGTGAGATTTTTTTTCTACTGTAAAATATGTGCCTTGGCTCAAAAAATGTTAGGAATCACTGGCTTGAGTTGATGTATCTGTTAACATGGAAGATACAGTGGAAGATCCAAAGTCAGCTAACTCGGAATGAAAATTTGCGAGTGCTAAAGTAAACAGTTTATTATATACTGTAGTTCCCTTCAGGCTTGTATCACAAATTTAAAAAAAATCACCTGTACAGTTAATGCAATTTTTGCACCGATGGTATTCGCTGGATAGTAAATGGTATGGAAAATTGTTGACTCTGAACCAAAGTGACAGAATGGATCGTCAATTTTGGATGTAGCACTGTATTTAATAAACCGGCCGTGTCATGATTATTTGCTTCGCATCACGAAGCAAGCAGCTGATGAAAATATCCTCCACACCACATGCATAATTCGGGAAATACATTCATGTGAATCCACATTGGCTGCAGCAAGTCTGACGTTTTTTTTTTTTCTTTTTCAAGTATTCTACACACAGCTAGCGTGAAAGCAATCATGAAAAAAACACACATTTCAAAAGTAAAAAAAACAAAGCGTATGAAAAGGCAATCGACAGATTGAGAAAGAATTTCTTCGCTTTTAAAATAGTTCGGCAAAATAATTCACCAGTCAGTGATATAGTTATAATAATCCAAGACACTGTGTAGCAGAGCTAGCTGCAAGAGAAAGTAAAGCATGAACTACTGCGTTTTTTCCGAACACTTGAGAAATGTTGCCCGTCCTTACTCACCAGTCTCGCTTCTAGAAAATAGTTTCACTGCCGCCTGAATGAGCCACGTTTCCCTTTTAGGCACCAACCTTTCGGCTCATGAGCGAAAAAGTCCGTTTGGCATAGATAATCCATACTTTGAGAAGGAGTCCAATGCCACTGTAAACATTTTGTCATTACTTACAATGTCTTTGCGGCATCTCCGACATTCTTATGAATCATGCTCCGTGCGGTCTTTGCCATTGTCGTTTTCAGACGGTTGATAGGTTGAAGGTTCCTTTATGTCTGAGCTACAAACTTCATTGAGTTTGTCCGTGACGGGGTCTTCTTTGTCGACTGGCTTTTCGTCCTTTGGAATGTCGTCTTTGGCTCCCGCCAAGATTTTGGCAGCGGTGTGTCTCCGCAAATGCTCTCTGAATGCTCTCTGGATGACCGTGGCCGACGTGTCCTCCTGCCTGCGGCGAAGGGTGGTCGTGATAGGTTCGTAGGACAATTTGGAAGGATTGGAGGCCATGAATCTTTCTTCCATTTGCGCCCTTAGTATGTCCATCTCCCCACCCTCACCCAGAACTCGTTTAGTGAAAGCGAAGAGAATGTCCAGGCAGTGGATGCGTTCGCCGCTCACCATGGGAAGATCCATCGAGATGAGTTCGATCTTGTTTGGCTTGGCTATGCGTAACGGCGGGTCCAAAGCATCTGCAAATTCCGACAACTTGTCGTACTCCATGAACTGGGTTGCGCTGGGATCAAACTTTTCCCAAACCTCGTAAAACATTTCAAAATCGTCCTCGCTCAGAGGGTCGGCACTCTCCTCCGTGGCTACGCCAAAGTTTTCCAGGATGACCGCAATGTACATGTTTATCACAATAAGGAAGCAAATGATGATGTAGCTCACAAAGAAAGCGATGCCCACTGAAGGAGTGCCGCAGTCACCTTTGACAGCGCTGCCAGGATGCTCCATGGTACTGTCGCAGTCGTCTTCGTATTTGTTGAGAATGGGAGCCAGGAGGCCATCCCACCCGGCCGAAGTGGTGATCTGGAACAGGCAGATCATGCTGTTGCCAAACGTCTCAAAGTTGAAAAGGTCGTCGATGCCCGATTCCTTCTTCACGTAGGCAAAGTTTGACATGCCAAAGATGGCGTAGATAAACATCACCAAAAAAAGCAGAAGACCAATGTTGAACAAGGCAGGAAGTGACATCATCAAGGCAAACAAAAGGGTGCGGATTCCTTTGGCACTTTTAATAAGGCGGAGGACGCGTCCAATTCGAGCCAGCCGGATGACTCTGAACAGAGTTGGTGACACGAAATATTTCTCAATCAGCTCAGAGAGAGACATACCTGAAGGTGTAAGGAAACATTTGTTAGTTGAACAGAAAACTTATTGACTCGCTAGGATGCACAAGAATTCCACAGTCAATGCCGATGAATCGTACCTATAATTGAGAGAACGACGACGATGAAATCAAACACATTCCAACCGTTGGTGAAAAAGTACTGGCGGAGTGCGATCATCTTCATCAAACATTCGCCCGTGAAGACGCAAATGAACACTCCGTTGATCCAGCTTAGGATTTCTTTCTTTTTATCCGACTGGTCATCAGTTTCCACCATCATGGCAACCATGTTTAGCCATATGAGAACCATGATTACTACATCAAATGCTTGTTTTGTGGTCATGTCAAATATATAGGCTTGAATCTTGTTCTGAAATGGAACACAGACGGTGAATACAAAACTTTAGAAGGGGGATGAGATTTGAAAGCTACATACTGATGGTCTTGGAATAGGTTTTTGTGGTTTCTTGGAGCCCAGCTTTTTCATGGCATTGTAGTATTTCTTCTGTTCTTCAGTCATGAAGATGTCTTGGCCTCCAAAGTATAGAGGGAATGTGAGGTATGTTAAATCACTGCAAAGCGAATACTTATTGAACGTAAAAATAACAGATTTCCGTGCAAATACTAAAGTCAAATACCACATCAGACATACTATTTCGAGAGTGACCAAAAAGACGCCTTCCAGTAAAAAATTGCAATCCAATTAGCTTGCTTGAGCCTCTGCATATCCCGTAAATCAAACACAGTTGCGGATAGATTGTGTTTGTCCTTAGAGGTTCCATTCAAAGTCAAAATCATATACAGTACTTCCTTACAATACAAAATACTCATCTTTCTCTTTTGCTGGTTGAAATTGTCAATGATGACACCAATGAAGAGGTTGAGTGTGAAGAAGGCGCCGAATATGATGAAAACAACAAAATACAGATACATCTTCAGGTTGATCTCATAACCTGGCTGTTCTTCATGCTAGAATAGTACAAGATTAAATATTATTTTGGGTCCCGACAGAATTCAGTGGAAAAGCTAAATGTAAAAGGTCATCACCTTGCTTGGAGAGTCCACCGCAGCATACATGATGTCCATCCAGCCCTTAAACGTAGCCTTTGTACATATTACAAATCAGCCATTTAAAATCAAGCATATTTTTACAGACAGATTAATCGGATGTAGATGTCACTTACCACTTGCAGCAGGGCAAGGTACCCCAGTCCCACATTGTCAAAGTTGATTTTGATATTCTTCCAACGAGCAGCATCCTTCCCCAAGCCCAAACATTGTGTCATGTTCTTCACCTCACTGGGCAGGAAAGGCTTATCTGTGGTTTTGTTGACACAGTGATAGTACTTTCCCGCAAATAAATTCACGCCCATGATGCTGAAGATGAGCCAGAAGATGAGGCACACCAACAGTACGTTGAAGATGGAAGGAATTGCCCCCAGCAGTGCATTGACAACCACCTGCATCAACACCCAAAAATATATACGGCATATAGTCCAACAAAATAAATGAACATTAGCAAGTGAATATCTTCCTCATGCAAAAAACCGTCAAACTGATTATAAACTATCAAAGGTCTCTCACCCTCATCCCCTCGAACCTCGAAAGGGCTCTCAAGGGCCTCAGAGCTCGCAAGGTTCTCAGAGACTTTATGGCCCCAAGTTCAGCAAATCCCATAGTGTTGGCTACCAGACTGACCAGTGAAACCTAGATCACAAAACGACAAAAGGATGCTGGCAGTCAACCTCAATCAATGCCTGAATGGACTCCGTGCAACTTACAGCAACAATGAGGAAGTCAAGCCAACACCAGGCATTTGTGAAATACTTGGCATAGCCGTAGGCCACCCACTTCAGTAACATCTCCAAGATGAAGATGTAGGTGAACATTTTGTCTGCATACTCCAACATTGCTTTTATGTTCTTCCTGGTTTCAATGTAGACGTCTTCAAAAGCCTGTTTATGAACAAAACAGTACGAATCTTTACATTTTGATCCAAGGTGTTGACGTCACTAGCAAACTCTCCAAGGTCATTAGAGACTTACTAAAGCGCCACTACTAAGCAGGATCATGAAAATGATGAAGCTCTCGAACCAGTTGTGCTCCACTATTCGGAAACAGGTCTTTCTGATAGTCCACCATATTTTCCACCAGCCCACCTCAACATTTACTTGGCAACACTGGAACCTCTGTACACAAACTGAAAAGGAACAATTGACAAGCACGACTTTAATTGACCGTAAGGATCAGTCGCGCTTATGTTTGGACTGATGCTCACCGTCAGGAAAGCAGGCATCTGGTTCCATAGATTCCTCTAATTCGTAATCTAGAGAGTCTCCGTCTTTTTCCCCCAAGTCCACCGTGCTGCCCTCGGAGGTGCTGACTTGGCCATCATCATCGATTGTCTAAATCAATGAAACCGAACAAGCACGATAAATTCCAGATGTTGATACATACATAATCCTTGCCCTCCAAAAAATTATTTTTTTGCTGCCTTCTACCAATAATGAAACACCTTCAGGAGCCTGCGGAACACCACAGAATGTGCTTACAGAAAACATAAGCATATATAAACCATTAAACATTTATGCTGAAGACCCGGGCAAACTATCGAGGCAAAAGTATCCGAACACACTTCCTAATCAATTAAATAATCAATCAGCCCTTGGACTCCACCTTATATTTTCCCCATAATCTTAATTATTCATCTTACCGAGGTCAACTTTATGCTTGTGCAGAAGTTTAAGTTAACTTTTGAGAGAAAGACACCCTTCTGTGTGATAGCAAGACGTCCCAGTCATTCTCATAATAATGATAACTCATGACGGTGCAGTTGTACACGACGGTTAACGACATCCATAATACAAAACATATCGCAGATTTAATACCGAAGCTTCAATAGTATGTCGGCATTAGCATTAAATCCTATCCAACATTTCCTCGTGGTAATAATGTCGACGCATGTATCTAGGCAGCATTGCTCTCTCTCCCAGCCTTTTCACAGGGCGTGTCTGCTAAGAGTTCGAGCCTGAAAGGTTTCCTGGTAAATACTGGACGAGCCCTCCACTGTCCTGGGACTGGCTAATGCAGTGCGGGGAATGATGTAAGCATGTAACTGTGATATGCTTGCAGCACTAAAGTTAATGTCTTTGTGCCACCAATTAAGCTTTAAATGTACACTTGAAATCCGTCAATTATTCGTGATAAATTTGTGCACAAATGAATAGCAAGCGATTCATGTTATACTACTTTATGTGTAACATAAAACTCCCCATTGAAAGTATTAAAGCCACAGAGCATCAGGAAGCGAGGAGAGAATATTAACAAATAATAATAATCTAGTCGTTCCCATTCCAAACACTACCACAATATAGCATGTGCTCATAGAAAAAACTATCTAGCGCTCCTGTGAGGGAGAACAAATTACCCAATGACAAGACATTATTTCTCCGAGGTGGACTGGCGCCATTTGGGGGGGAGGCTTCCTGTGTGTCACATGCTCACGGCTGAGCTCAACTGAATAATAACAATTAATAGTAAGGGTAACAAATGATGAGGTTGTGGGACAGGGGAAAGGATGAGCAGAAAAATTGTTACATGAATAATCGTCTTCAGCCCATTTAAAAACGAAGATGCCAAAATGTTCAGCTGCTTAGTGACGGGGGAAAAATTCAGGCAGAAATTTTAAGAGCATCCTTACCACACGGCATCCCGCTGGGTCGGATGAGACACTGCTGAAGTCCTCAGTGTTGAGGTTTTCAAAGTCAGACTCTCCCACCGCAATGGGAACATGGAGAGTCAGACTGGGGTTGTTGATGAAGGACATAATGGAATCATCAGTCTTGCTGCATACAATGTATTTGTCCCCACTTTTGTCCACTCCAGTCACATCGCCATTTCCATTCCTCGGTAGCTCCTTAATGGTATGGTTAGGGACGCCGTTGGGTCCTGAAGTTTTATGAAAATCGTCGAGGGATGATTTGTCCTCTCCCTGGGTTTGCCCGTTATTCCCCATACAGACGCTGTGACAAGTGCTCTGAAGTAGGGATTTGACAAAGGCGATGCCTTTATGGATCCGTGCAATGGCGATCTGCAAATTGTTTGTGTCGCTGTCGTCCTCGGTGGCAGCCAGGTTGTCCGCACTGAATGAACTCAGTAGCAAGGCCAGGAACAGGTTGAGCACCTAGCGGATCATAAAAAGACCAGTAAGATCAACGTCTATAATCATCGTAAGACTGTGAAAGCTTTGCGTACGAAACATGGCATTCTAAAGATCAATCGTTTGCATCAATTAGCTTGACCGATAGATTTGGATGACTCGGCGTTATGAATTGACCACAAGAGATGAAAATGTACCACAAGGTTTCCAATAACCATGACCATCATATAGACAGTGATGCACATGGTTGGTCCAGCCACCTCCATGCAGTCCCACATGGTCTCTATCCACTCTCCACAAAGCACTCGGAACACAATGAGGAATGAATGGAAAAAGTCACTCATGTGCCAGCGGGGCATGGTGCAGTCGCTGGAGATTTTACACACACAATCCTTGTAGCTTTTCCCAAATAGCTGCATGCCCACTACAGCAAAGATGAAGACGATAATGGCCAGCACTAGTGTCAAGTTTCCTAAAGCCCCCACAGAGTTGCCAATGATTTTGATAAGGGTGTTGAGAGTCGGCCATGACTTGGCCAACTTGAACACTCGCAGCTGTCAAAAGGAAAAAAGGCATGAATTTAAGAAGACTTCAACTTGGCTCACAGATTGTTATACGAGTTGAAACCTACCAATCGGAATGATCTCAAGACAGACATTCCAACAACATTGGACAACCCGAGCTCCATTAAACTTAAACTGACAATGATCCCATCGAAAATGTTCCATCCTTCCTGAAAGTAATAGTAGGGATCCATAGCGATGATTTTGAAGACCATTTCAGCTGTGAAGATGCCAGTGAATACCTTGAAGAAACAGAAACACCCTGTCATCATAAACACGGTCGCTAATTTGTAAATGGACAAATATTTAAGGCCCTCTCTACAGATATGATATTTCTAAATCCAAATAAAAAATGTCTTTACGGTGTCTTGAACTCACCATATTGCCCACACTCAGCGTCTTGGCGAAGTCTTTAGTCATTGGGTAGTGCTCCATGGCCATAAATAAGGTGTTGAGTACAATGCAGATAGTGATTGCTAAATCCGTAAAAGGATCCATCACAATGATTTTGACCACCTTCTTGATCTTGAGCCAAACTGGACAACATTCCCAGATGAGGAAAGTGTTTGCAAAACTATACCAGCAGGGGGGACACTTCTGTCTCGATTCCTCAAGCTCTGTTGCAAGATCGGAATACTGCTGGTCAACATTTGAGGGATGAAAACTGGACACAAACATCGAACCTACCTTCCATTGTGCTGGTTATGACACTGGCTACGCTAAAGGTTCTGTCCCTGACCCCTGGGTCCTCAGGAAAGTCGGTACATTCCTGGTTGGTTCCCCCGTCAGTGTCCGTGGTGTCAGCCTGGAGGGAGAGAAACAGTTTTGTAAATGCCGAGAGTGTCAATGAGAAATACTAAACATTTCAACATTGTGAGGGATCATCCATTCCAAAGGTTATGATTACTTTCTCAAGATCCTTACAGTTCAGTTCAGTGTGAGTTCAAATGAGTACTGAATCACGCCAGTTCAGGTTGGATATTTTAGACCGCCCTGAAGTGGAAATATCAGAAAATAACTGAACTGAACTGGACCGTACTGCACGAAATAAGGCTTCCGATCATCTTTTATGGTCCTCGTTTCGGTATCTCGGGATTGTTATGAAAAACCACCATCGGACCGGTTTAGCTTTGCATGCTTTACAAGATAGTCAGCAAAGGATTACTACTGAGGTGAAACGAGACGGGACAACCCTTTCTTACTTTGTCTCTATTGGAGGTCCTATCTACGAGTTTAGGACGAAAGAGCCCCATAGGTGATAACGGGATTGAATCGACAGCCATTAAGGACACTACTCCATTGCAGTCTACAGTGCTCTGCTTCATCCTGCAGGGTGAAAGCACCGGATGTGGCAAGAAGCTGGACTGGCTGATACTGCTGCCGTGGCGGTCACACCTCCGGGTGAAAAACAAAGAAGTTCTTCGACTCCGGTAGTCCTCAAAAATGCTGTTCTCATCATCTGCAAACTCATTTTCTGAGCAGACATCTTGTGATTGGCTTTGGAAACTGAAAAGGCTGGTCCTGCTGTTCCGTCTGGATGAGAATGGGGGTCCGTGAATACTCAGAAAGGACTAAGAGAGAAAGATATTCTTCAGTAGCAAGGACGAATACACGGGGAGTGTGAAGAAGAAACAACTTTAGGACTATCATTTGAGCTGATGACATTAAAGGGGCGATGAAGAGTGGCGAGATGATAAGGATGATGACCAATGCGCAAATTAAAAGCCATATTTGCCATGACTGAAAACCACGAGGATGATAAGTATGAGGAGGAAGGAAGCAACTGCTATTGACGCTGGCGCTAATGGTCAAAAGCATTTCAAGGAAAGCCAAATGAAAAAAATAGCATCTCGGTGACATCATCAGCAATGACGAGAGTTGAGAAGACGATTTTGATGATGATGACGATGCGCCACAAGCACGTAAAGAAGCGGATTTTTCAGGCTTGGTTTTCAATGAAAATAACAGCATGGATTTCTGAATCAAGAAGATAATGTCAGCTTGGACATGCAAGGCGTAACAACTTATAAGTCTCATGTAATTAATTTGATACATACAGTGGAACCACCGAGGTCGATGCCGCGGATCTTGTATTCCAAAACATGTTCCAATATAAAATGATGGAACTCGTGCATTTAAAAAAAAAAAATGTTGGTATAATTCGAAATTACATTCGACTTCTTAGGTTCCGCTGTATTTGAGATGAACGGATGGACAATATGAGGTGTTGCCATGGTAACTCGGGTAAACCCACTGCCTTCAAATAACAGCCTTTTCTTTTAAAAAATCTAAACATTTAGGACCTGATTTACTAAGATATCAAAAAGTGGCTTTGATGGTTTTCATCATGAAAATTTGGAGAGCACCACAAGCATTTTGAGCGTCAGGAAACAAACCGAATTCTGGGTGCGCCAGTAAATCAGGCCCACAGAGCGTCATTACATTGTTAAGCCAAGACACAGAACACCACGGACAGATGAGCTGTCAAATAGTACTGAACCTGGTGAGCTGATGAGCACTTCATGTCATAGTTGAGCACATTGGGCTCCATAGAGAAGCGACATCGGGCCTTCTTAATACTCTCCTGAGACTCGGACTTCGAGATCTTGCTCTCGTCCTTTCTTTTTCTCCGCCTGTTGCTTCGCTCTTTGGCACTTTTGGAGCTCAGCTTGGAGGTTTCCGAGGAACTCTCCATCATGCCACCGGCGGGGTCGCTGACCTCGCCGTGCTCTGCGGACACCACCGCTGTGGCCTGGAGAGGGAAATGTCAGATTTACAAAAAGCGCATTTGACGTAGACAATTTTATCTATGGTAACACAATAACGCATCTCTGTTATTTGATTATATGTTATGACATTTAACATGAATAGATCGATGGCCTTTAACAAGATGACACCAAATGAACATAGTACAAATGGCAATCGTCTTTAACGGGCCGACTTTTCTATGGAACTTTTTCACTTCTTTCGACTCGAAACGCAAAATCAAAAAACAAACAAAGCTTGTAAAACTCGTAAAATGGGGTTTTCACCTGAGCATCTTCTTGCTGTCGTTTGACTTGTTCCAGCATGGCCTGAAACTCCTCCTCCTTCTCCTGAGCCTCCTTAATGGTGGCCTGGCTCTGTTCCTCGTACGCCATAGCAACCACGGCCAAGATCAGGTTAATTAGGTAGAAGGAGCCAAGGAATATGACCAAAACAAAGAACACCATGTAGGGCTTTCCAGATGCTCGTAATGTCTATTGGGAACAAAGAAATGACGTCATATTTGCAGTTTCTATGAATTATGAGTGAATTGCCATCCATTTTATTTAAGACAATTATTGCAGATTTTTCAATGTTAACAGAAGCCATTATACACAACCGTTTGTCTGAGTCACGGCTCTGTATTCATTCTGGTTAAGGCAAACCTGAGCTTTGTTTGAACAACCTTTTCAAAATGAAGGTTTCCAAATATTGTAATGTGAGAAGCTTTTGGCACAAGCCAACCGTGTTGTTGTATGTAGACAAGCAGACAAAACATATGCCGCTCATCCGTTAACCTATGAACATTAAGAATGAAGCAATACATTGTTCATTTGAGTAGTCAGTCTTCCCTGTAAGAGGTTTTGGAATTTATCGCCAACTGAAATCAAATTATTTTCAATATAAAATCCTTCACTCAAAAGGTTAAGTGTTGGCTTGGATCAAATCTGAGCTGCACTGAAAAAGGCAAAACTTATTTGTTATATTGAGAGTATTTTACTGAACGATTCAACTCGGGGCTTTTTTGTGCTATCGCTTGCCTATAGAATGAGATTAAATCAAATGTTTTGGTGGGATTATCAAACATTACACATATTACCTTCTGGTACAGATTTTCCCAAAAATCCTGAGTCATGAGTCTAAAGAGAGAAAGGAATGCCCATCCAAATGAGTCAAAACTGGTGTAACCGTAGTTTGGGTTCTTTCCCACTTTGATGCACGAAAACCCTTCTGGACACTGGCTGCATCAAAAAGACAAGAAATGGTATCACACATATTGCACCTCGTACCAAAATGTGGCAAACTTAAAACACTTGTATTTCAAATCGTCTCTCCCCATTGAAATGTATAAAAATGGCATTAATCCGTTTCGATCAATATCTTCTTTAATATTTGTTTGACTTTATCTACTTACCCAGCCTCACTGCCATTTCCACAAAGCAACGGATCCCGTTCGCCTTTGAGGTAATAGTAATTTTCTGGGGGAGACAATAATTGTAGTGGTTGCAGTTGATTAAAATATGTCACACATAGTCAAGCCACATAATATGGATCATAGTTTTTTTTCAAATACTCACTCTCATCAAGTGAATACTCAGTCCAGTTGAAAGCGTCTTCCTGGGTACTGTGATCTGTTATGTTCATGTAGGTCTCATTTGAAAATGTGCCATTGATGGTGGAATTATTGTGTACTGGCATAAAGACGCATTTCTGCTTTAAATGACCCATAAATAGTTGTAACCCTATGAGGGCAAAGACGCTCAAGCAGAAGACAGTGAGGATCATCACATCAGCGAGCTTCTTTACTGATTGGAACAGCGCACCAACGATTGTCTTCAATCCTACCAAACACAGTGAAATTATACTGTGATTTTAAAAAGTAGGTGGCAAAATGAGCAGTTCAGTTTAAATAGTGATAGTAAACCAGTGCTTCTCAAATAGTGGGGCACGCCCCCCTTGGGGGGCGCGGTGCTATACCTGGGGGGGCGCGTGTGACCTTGGGGAACAGGCTTTTTTTTGGCAGTACTAGAATAAAGTGTAATTGCGCATCTTCACAGCAGGGGGCAGTGGCGCTCTCATTGTTACTTCTGTGACGTTTGCGACAGTGCAACATTTTACGACTTACAAGACAAGTTAGGATAGTCACGGTGGGGGGGGGGGGGGGGGGGCGCGAATAGTTTTCTTCTTGCTAGGGGGGGGCGTAACAGAAAATAATTGAGAAGCACTGTAGTAAACGGTTCACTCAGATTTTGGCGCGTAAATGATCATGCAGGTAATGTGTCTTCACCGCTTACCTGGGATCACAGAAATTGCTTTTAAAGCTCTCAGCACTCTAAACGTGCGAAGAGCGGAGAAACTGCCAAGGTTTACAAACTCGGTGACATACCTGCAGGGAAACTTAGAATTAAAAACTGAGAAAGGACAGTGAGTACAACAACCTGTAATCCGTATTAAAGGCCCTTTGACGTTTCTAAAAATAAATGTCTTGTAAAATTGATACAGAGATGGTGTTGTTAAAAACTCTGCCAAATTTGAAAAAAGACAAGGTCAGATGCTCTAAAATGGCCATGCAACATTTTTGCTGTATAGGCATAGCTGGCTAGCTAGCTAGCTTGCTTGCTAGCTAACTACATGTCACAATTGTGCTTATATAGTAGGGAGTGGCGACTCATTCCGGTGAGGACAAGTGCGTCACTCGGCCCAGTTTTAGAGATCCCCGATTCTCTACCACCTTTGGAATTGACAGTTTGGGCTCGATGTTTATGGCAAGTGAGATTGCGGCCATTGAGAAACCAAGTTCACTTCGACAAACTGTACATACATTTGTGTGTGAAACTACTCACGCCATGACAATGACAGAGAAGTCCAGCCAGTTCCACGGATCTCTAAGAAAGGTGAACTTCCCTATGCAGAACCCTCGGGCTAAAATCTTAACGAGAGATTCAAATGTGTAGATTGCAGTAAATGTGTATCTGTTGAGTAAAAAACAATATCAACATCTTATTCAATTAGATTTAACGTGTAACCAGAGAAAAAACATACTCGACATTCTTGGCCCAGTCGGGCGGCCGACTCAGTGTCATGAATACACAGTTGGTGATGATAGTGCACATGATCACCAAGCTGAATAATGTGGACAAAGGTGTCAAGGAAAAGCAATTTGTAGAGTCAACACTGCGCATGCGGCACTCAAGTTACACAATATTTTGTACTGAGGTATCGTAGACGTGTGGCCTAATCATTTCAAAAAGGATATGAGTGGACCAAAATCCAAATAGATATTCTTCTAAGGGGGTTGAAAGGGCTGAGGAGGTACAAAGCTGGAGCAGCGTTGAACCGGAAGATGAAATTTCCTTTGTTTATTACTATGAACGTCTGGGAAACAAAAAGACAGTCGACCAATCATATCAGCACTTTACAGCAAATTTACGAGCACTCGGCACTGCGGTTCATTGAACACTCAACAAATCGCTAATCACATTTTGGAGACTGCTGATTCACATCTTGTGTTTTATTGTCTTTTTGTCAAGACCTGACAACTCCCAGGCCTTCTTCACTCCATCCACCCCAAAGAGAAACCCATCGGGTCATATGATCAATTAAGTCTGTTGCTTGAACAAACCTACTTTTTGATTACTGTAGAAGAGGTCCAGGTCTTCCACCGGTGTGGAGACCAATCCTTTTGGGACCTCCCCGTACACCAGGGGGACAGACTTCCCCGCTTCCAAGTCGCGACTAGGCTTGGGTTCATCCTCTTCGTTGCGTTTTCTCTTATCTCCCTTTGTTTTTTTGGCATTTTCCTCTGCGATCCGCTTCTCGATGGCTTCGAGGGAATTGCGACTAAAACGGCGGAAGCTGTCTGGTCCTGGCGGTACAAGCAGCGCCATCTTTTCATTCTGCACCTTCAGAGCGCACAACCAGACTCCCGCATGAAAAAGGCCTGCACAGAGAAACGTTATTATTGTTTTTAAGCAGAATAACTTTACTCTGTTCAATGTATCTATATATTCCAACAACCAAAGGCTTTAATAAATAAATAAATAAGCTTATAAATAAAATATATTATTATTCTTAAGATGGCCACGCAGATGTAACCAGGATTCCGCAAAAACTTTCCAAAATGTGAAATCCAAAGATTAATAGAAAACTGAAAGATTATGTAGCGCGCATTAGCCGTGTCATGTTTGTTTCACTGAATTATATTTATAAATGTATGGAAATATTGATAGATTCGGAAGACGCGTTAAATTAACTAAAATCCAAGGAAAACCTCAATTTTAGTCAAAAGTATTCAGAACATTGTGTAGCTGTTTTGCTAGCACGCTGACGTATCGCTAGCAGCCATTATTTTATATGATCATCCGTTTCACATCCAAAGGACAAAAAAAGTCACTGCAGGCTCGCCAGTCTTTAAGTTGACAACAAACAGCTTTTCTTTTTGTGACACAAACCCAACACTGGAGGCCAACACCCTAGCGCAGGAGTAAAATCGGAGAGCAATCAGCTAAAGTGGTCACACGTCTCACAGCCAACTCACCCGACACTACTCTCATGAGTCCGCCTCACACTTCTCCCTCCCCTGTAGCCATGGCAAATCATGCCCAACTCCAGACATTGTCATATAAATCACCAAAATATAAATCCCCAGATTTAACTGCAGCTATAAAGCTTTAAATCACTCTCCTACTAAATGACATATATGGAACTAGCATACGCTCGTTCTCAGTGGCTCAAATTAAAACTCATCTTGCTTTTAGGCGAGTGTTTTCTCTGTGCCAAAATAAAAATCCAATTGTTACTGAATGATAACTCCGTCCATTCATACATCATTTACGTAAGATTCTTTATCAACTGAAGACTGCTAACTTCCACCATGCTAACAGTTTACTAGCCTTGAGACGAATGCTCGGCAAACTCATTGCTATTTTAGTTCATTGATTCATTTCATTTAAGCCTAGCCTATAATTCCGACCTCCAACATGGCATTCAAACAGATACCAATCACATGATTGGAATTTTGTCCCCATTACGGTCAAAGGGTAGTTGGTGCGCGAGAGTCCGGCTACATTTCATTAGGAACGTAATTATCATCCATTGAACAAACTAAAGTTGCCTACAGTTCTTTCTATCGTGTTAAGAAGCCATGATCCAGAGGGCACATTCAAATTCCTACCAAGGGAGGTAAAATTAGACCTAATTATGTCCCTCGTCGTCTCAGTGGATAAAATTAAGATTTGACATGACAATGATGGATCGCAGGTGAGATTTCCCTCCCTTAGCAGCATGAACAGATTCATCCTGCTAATAGGCTTGACTGCTGTGATGTGTGAGGGAGCCCATTGCGCTATTAAATATGAATGCACTTCAGACTGCAGCGCTCTGCCACTGAGAGCTTTTGCCTTTGGTTTTAATAGTGTAATAGTATACTTCCACACTTTGCATTGCGAAGCAAGAAATCAATCACAAACAAAGCTGGTCAATCAAGTTGCCCACAGCACATGTGTGACATAATCGCAACAGCGGAGGGGAGAGTTGAAAACTCGCAATAGCTATTCCACTTTCTCAATAACTGCATTTTATATATATATATATATATATATAGGATTACATTGTTAAAAAAGAAAAAAGGGTAAATATTGACATTTCAAATGATCAAAATCAGGATTAACCTTGACAGGATGTTGACCAGGCGGGGTCGCCGCGTGCATCATTCGTCCGCTAGCAACTCATTACACTCCACTTGAGATACGCGCTGACACTTTGAAGCTTCAAATAGAGCCACTCCGCTTTATCTGCAACCTGTCGGCATCACCGACTTGACCAAGCGTACGTTCAACTTTTCCTCGGAGCGCAATGTACAGTCCGACACCTGACGTTTTGAATTGCTGAGTGAGGGGAAAAAAAATGAAACTTTGCTGAGGCATTCCGCCTGTGTCAACACTGGCAAATTATTGTTGACAAGGAACTCACATCAATTTAGACACATGAAATTAATGTTAGTGTAGCTTTTGGATCTTTCGTGGCGGGGGTAATGTGTGGCGTCAAGAGAGTCTGAATTTGAATGTTCCAAGACTAACAGGATGATTGTACATATAAATTGGTAGTTTGATCCTGTATATATTCCCCACCCCATTTATTAGGGACAGCAGCATCAAATACTAGCTCCACTAGTGTTACCAGTAATATTAAATAAATGCGCAAATGACTTTCCGTCATTGACGGCGGCAGTCAGGCTGATTTTTATCTATGAAACTATGAAATAATTTGCTTTTTATGACAATGCCCGTACAGAGCGATCACTGTATAGAATTTGTAACCTCCTGTGGGACTTGTTTTAAGTGCTGCCCACCAATGCTTTGCCTCTTTGCAGACAACACGATTAAGCGGGGGCTCATTTAGGGCGTTGGCGAGGATGAACCGCCAACACACTTGTCTACGTGTAGATGTTTGACGTTCCAGCTTCCATAGGCAACGGCGCGCATGAATGTCTAGGCTCTGGCACGAAAGCAAACAGGACAGGCTGTAATTGACGGCAATCTAATAAGGCTGTTGACAGCCATGCAAACAGGAAGTGCTGCGAGCTGGAGTGTGGTGTGGCCTTAGAACTGCCACCATGCCCATTAATGACTGCACTATAGCTCATGCTTGGCCATGATTCCTTTCAGAGGAGAGACTCATCTGTCACCCCCCACCCCCCAAGCAATAAGCAAACAGTGACATAAAACATAATTTAGGAAAGACCATCTCTCAAACGCAGCTGATAATGCAAAACAATCAAAAACATAATACAATTTAAAACAAACTTATAAAAATTAGATAGATAGATAGATAGATAGATAGATAGATAGATAGATAGATAGATAGATAGATAGATAGATAGATAGATAGATAGATAGATAGATAGATAGATAGATAGATAGATGCTTACCATTAGTTTCCCATCATTTTCAGATAAGAGACACTCCAGAAAAGGTCCTGTTTAGAACTTCAGAGAGCCACAAAAAAAAGAGGAGAGTAGTTGTTAAAAGAAACAAATAAGTCCGGTTTAGTGGTAGGTAGTACGCTTGCGTCCAATAATTTCCAAGCGGAAAGAGCTTATTAGAAAAGGGCGAGCTCGCTAGAGAGAGAGAGCCTCTCATCCGCCCTCTGCGCGCCTGTCTGACTGGTGGTGGACCTCTCAGCTTCCTGGGTACCAAAAGAGGGCAGACACACCAGGACGACTCCTCGCATTGGAGTCCACTGCGTGAAATTGCAATCATTATTTGGTCATGTGTCAATGCAAATCAAATTATTTACACAAGCAAAGGAACATTTATGATTTTATTATTACTAGTACTAGTAATATCATTTTAGAATATCAGAATGTCATGTACTACATAAGGGTACTAATTTGGTCTGAATTGTGACCAAGTGAAGGAATATGAGGCTGAAGTCTCTTCAAAAAAAGTTTGGCATTTGTTGCACGTCGAGCGCTTTTGCGGCGCTTTTATTATTTGGGAAGGGGCTTCGCTTCAGGACGCGACTAGTGGTTATGTCGCCATCTAGTGGTGACACCTAATGATAACAACAATGCCTCGAACTGCGATTCGCCAACATTTTCTGAAGTAGCAGCTCTAAAAATATAAAGTTCTCCAAGCATCATCACCAATATTAAACTGTAGCAGGGCGAGAGTGTTCATACAAAAAAAAAGTTTTTATTTTTAACCTATACGTCGTTTTGTTATTTTTTTTAGCCTAAGGAACGTTACACAACGTTGACGCTGCGAATTGACCCGATTAAAATGTATTGCAGTTAAAATCAAAAAGAAATTTTTAAAAAATCACAAAAACATACGGGATAAAACAAAAACCTTCCGTTACAGCAGAATGATGTTGGGCATGCTTGAGCCTTTCAGCATTCACATAATAATTCTCTTAGCTGGAAAACAGTTCCCCTTTGTCCCATGAGTCGCTCGCATTGATCCAATTATTTCCCTTTTCTGAGCTAAAACGAGTCCAACTTACAATACACTTATATTTCTAATCATTTAATGCCAGATTTTATTGCGTGCAGTAAAAGTTTAAAATGCAGCGGCTGGGAGGCGCCGTCCTGTTGCTCTTGAACAGTTTGACTCCACTCGCAACCTGCTGGGGGCGTTGCTGAGACGTTTCACCAATCTTGAGTGGCTTTAGAAAGCAAGTTTTCGCAGCATGAGTGTGACATTTCCTTACTGGAGCGACTCAAGCAAGCAACAACAGCATCATCACTGCCCAGCAGGTGCTCCCAATGGCTCAGCAGGTAATCCCAAATGCAACACACAACACGAGCTTGCTTTCTGATTTAAATCACGGCTTTGTTTTCTTATTTTCCAGTTAAGCAATGAACAAGGAATCCCTTTAATTTCCTCACAAAAGGGCACAAGGGAAGGAAGATATTCCATGATATCAGCATGCTTTAATTTTGTTAATTCCATCATTGGCTCTGGGGTCATAGGTAAGGTTAAATTTATGTTTCTCAACTTGTTCATTGAAATCCCTTGCTGATTAAGTGGTTATTTCTTTGATGGCTTTTTTAATATTTACATATTACAAAATTGGTGTGTCAATAAGCTTGCATAACATTAAGGCTGTGTAAAAGCTCCTGATCATATGACCAGCGCCTGTTTGGGCCCCGTTTTAACTCTTTCACCCCCCATCCCCCAAAATACACTAAATTTCTGTGTCACGCAATCTCGGCAACCTCAGTTTAAGGCTAAAGGCAGCACTGAGATTTGATGTATGCACTCAATATCGTCAGATGACTCTGTGGTTGAAATGACTTTACAATTTTAATTTTTGCTTTTTTCTGATACAGTAATTAAATTCCTCAAAAATCGGTTTAAAAGCATGTGAATCAACACTGGCAGCAGAGAACTATTAAAAGACACCACAGAGTCTTGTTTGTGTTTATATTTAGTCGACCTAATGTTATTTCCAATTGCTAAGAATTTTTTTTGTAACAAATATATTTGATATACCAGGTTTACCGTATGCGTTGAACCAAGCAGGGCTCCCATTTGGATTTTTGCTTCTCATCATTGTTGCCTTTATCACAGGTGAGCAAAAGCATCATTTTCAACTCTTCATTTGGATCAGAGCAGTGACTGCATACTTGTGTGTGTGTTTTCTTTTTTAACCAGATTACACGATCATCCTACTCATTAAAGGAGGCAACCTGTCTGGGACAACAAGCTATCAATCGCTGGTCCAAAGCACATTTGGTTTTCCAGGATTCCTGGTTTTATCAGTTCTGCAGTTCCTGTATCCGTTTATCGGTAAGTCACGTTGACCAGAATCTTCTTTGTCTGGTAGAACGTGAATGTGATCTGCACGTGTTAAGGCTCCTAATTTCTCTCCCCCTTCCAGCTATGATCAGCTACAATATAACAACAGGAGACACACTGACCAAAGTGTTTCAGAGAATTCCTGGAGGTACACTACCAGTATTCCCATTTCTCCGTTTCAAATCAAAAAGTACCTAAAATGACTTTTGTCCACAGTTGGTCCAGATCACATCTTGGCCGATCGCCATTTTGTCATCGTGCTGTCCACCGTGTTGTGCACGCTGCCTCTCTCACTTTATCGAAATATCGGAAGACTGGGCAAGGTGTCCTTCCTATCGATGATCCTGACAGCAATCATCGTCGTCATTGTAATCATCAGAGCAGCCACCTTGGGACCTCAAATGTATGATGTTTACATTGATGAACTGTTGATATCGCAACCACGACTAAACACAACTGTGGCTTCCCGTTCAGTCCCCCGACGGAAGGCGCGTGGCTTTTCGCAAAGTGGAACGCAATTCAAGCAGTCGGCGTCATGTCTTTTGGTGAGTGCCCCCCCCCCTCCCATTTTCCTTGAAAACCATCTTGAATGTTTTCCAGTAGTTTTTAAAGAATTGCTTCATTGTCCTGATAAGTAGATCATGAAATATTTTGAAAAGAGATCAAAACACTCCAACCACTAAAATTGTTGTTTGCCGATAGCAAATTGCAATCGACGACACGTGAGACAAAAAGCAGTTTGTTCCCTCACAGAAGTTTCCATTTACAATTGTGTTTTCATTGTGAAGTAAGTCTCGAGGGGGGATATAACAGCCGTGAAACAAATGCATTGATGCGTCAACATTAAGTAGGGGGATTTGCTTTCCGCGAAGAGAAAACAGAAACAAATCCCTTGAAGGAGAGTCGAGGCTGGAATGGTCCTCTTTGTCCTGAAATTGACGGTGGCTGCCCCAAGGAAACATTGTCAACAACATACAGTTGAATATCACTCCATAAGAGCAAAGATCACATGAGGCCTCGATTGTTTTTTACTGTGGAAAGTTTAAGTAACTGTTTTCAATAATGTTGGAGTTGTGATTTTATCTGTCCCTCAGCCTTCATCTGTCACCACAACAGCTTTTTAATCTACGCCTCCCTGGAGAAGCCAACGCTAACCAACTGGACTCGGGTCACTCACGTTTCGGTCGGCTCGTCGCTAATAATCAGCGCCACATTCGCCTTGGCAGGTTATGTCACCTTTACGGGCTACACGCAAGGTATGTGTGAATATCAGCATGTTGATTTTTCCTCCACGTCTCGCACTGAATGGCTTTTTGTCGTTGTTTGGCAAGGGGACATATTTGAGAACTACTGCAGAAATGATAACTTGGCAACATTCGGTCGCTTCTGTTTTGGCCTCAGCATCATCATGACGTTTCCACTGGAGTGTTTTGTTACTCGAGAGGTAAGATGGAAAAAGGAAAAGCAAACATTTTCAAAAAGTATTTTTTTCCGCTTATATGCAGCGTAACACAAAAATGCTGATGCGCCATGTTTGTTTTCAACTCTTGGCTTCACCTAATGACCCGAGTTTGCCAACCTCAGAACCGTAGTAGTAAAAAAAAGCTCCTTGGTATCCACACTCTCGTCTTCTCAGGTGGTTTCAAGTTCCATATTTGGTCGGGAGCTTTCAAAAGTGGAACACATGTCTGTAACGGTGATCATAGTTGCAGCGTGTACAGCGGTATCGTTGGCCTACGACTGTCTGGGAATCGTTTTGGAGTTGAGTGTAAGTCACAGTTCCCATAATGTATAAAGCATTTTATTTTCTATTTCATTTCATTTCTTTTGCGCTCTGCCAAACAGGGTGCCCTGAGTGCCACCCCTCTGATCTTCATCATCCCCTCCGCTTGCTTCATCAAGCTCTCCCCCGGACGCTGGTATCATAGTGAAAACTTGATCCCCGCCATGTTGATTGTTCTTGGGGTGTTTGTCATGATAACCGGATTGATGCTGACGGTCCTCAACCCTCAAGACTGTTCACATGGCGTGGAGATGTTCTACTGCCGTGATGCCAATTTCTCTGGCACTCAAGCGCCCGTATGACTGCAACTTAGGAAGTCGCTGAAATGTAGTTTTGGACTACATAGCAGTTTTCTTCAAATCCACAAGATGGCAGAAGGTACAATGAACCATACAGTAGAATATGGTACAAGCTTTTTTATTCAGGTGAACAGTTCCGGGTTTCACACTATAAGTATATTCAGTTAAGGTTATCGTTATTTCTGTACATATACTTTTTTTTAATTTATGTTTAGTAGTACACATAGAAGATCTTTTTATTGTAAAATACTCACAAACAGGCAGGGTTACTTAGATTTTGTTGCCTCTGTACTCTTTGCACAACTTGCTGATCTCCAACAAGGAGCTGAACAATAATTTATAAAATAATTTATTATTACTATTTCTAAGAATGTCCACTGCCTTTCTGTGAATCTTCAGGAATACAACTTTTGTCTTCATGATGACCACTTGGCCCGAGTAAGCTACTGAATTATTTTGGAATTTGTTGTTGAACATAAGGGGCTTGGGGGCCTAAGTTTTTTTTAACATGGTACTTTGTGTAAAACGTTTGAGAACTACTGCAACATCAAAAATGTAAATTAAATTCACCAGATTGAGGATTTCACCGACTTAATAAAAAAAGTTTGAAACATTTTTCCGTAAATTGAGGGAATGGCTGCGTTCCCACTACCTACCACAAGGAGTCACTGTTTACACACTAACGCGCTCATAAAAAGAAAACCAGCAAAGAAGAATTCCCGTTTGTGTGTTTTGCCTTAAACTGCACTTTTTGGGCGTTTGCGTGAACGTTTCCAAGGTTGCGAGGTGCCTCCATTTTTTTGTGTGTCACCCGCTACACTAAGTATTTGATTGAAACGCCTCGCCAGGATGTATGCCAACCGCACGGAGGGACGCCCCACTTCTTGTTTTACAGCCTAACATTGCGGTGTGGCAGGCAGACAGGCAGCGTCTTCTGGAGCGTGTAAGTTGCAGCCCCCC
>NW_026872318.1:0-30064 GCF_033458585.1 Syngnathus typhle | reverse complement strand
AACTCGGCACTCTAAAGCACCCGAGAGCGTTTTTTTCGATGCCAACCTAACCAGAGTGACGGGAGCGGCACAATTCAGAAAAAGTGCTCAGCTCGCCGAGAAAATGCGATTTAAGCAATAAAATTAAAAATGCTTATAAAACATAAATCAAACGTTGGAGGTGGTCATTTCTTAATGCGCAGTAATAAACTCGGCACTCTAAAGCACCCGAGAGCGTTTTTTTCGATGCCAACCTAACCAGAGTGACGGGAGCGGCACAATTCAGAAAAAGTGCTCAGCTCGCCGAGAAAATGCGATTTAAGCAATAAAATTAAAAATGCTTATAAAACATAAACCAAACGTTGGAGGTGGTCATTTCTTAATGCGCAGTAATAAACTCGGCACTCTAAAGCACCCGAGAGCGTTTTTTTTCGATGCCAACCTAACCAGAGTGACGGGAGCGGCACAATTCAGAAAAAGTGCTCAGCTCGCCGAGAAAATGCGATTTAAGCAATAAAATTAAAAATGCTTATAAAACATAAACCAAACGTTGGAGGTGGTCATTTTCTTAATGCGCAGTAATAAACTCGGCACTCTAGAGCACCCGAGAGCGTTTTTTTCGATGCCAACCTAACCAGAGTGACGGGAGCGGCACAATTCAGAAAAAAGTGCTCAGCTCGCCGAGAAAATGCGATTTAAGCAATAAAATTAAAAATGCTTATAAAACATAAACCAAACGTTGGAAGTGGTCATTTCTTCATGCGCAGTGATAAACTCGGCACTCTAAAGCACCCGAGAGCGTTTTTTTCGATGCCAACCTAACCAGAGTTACGGGAGCGGCACAATTCAGAAAAGCGCTCAGCTCGCCGAGAAAATGCGATTTAAGCAATAAAATTAAAAATGCTTATAAAACATAAACCAAACGTTGGAGGTGGTCATTTCTTCATGCGCAGTGATAAACTCGGCACTCTAAAGCACCCGAGAGCGTTTTTTTCGATGCCAACCTAACCAGAGTGACGGGAGCGGCACAATTCAGAAAAAGCGCTCAGCTCGCCGAGAAAATGCGATTTAAGCAATAAAATTAAAAATGCTTATAAAACATAAACCAAACGTTGGAGGTGGTCATTTCTTAATGCGCAGTAATAAACTCGGCACTCTATAGCACCCGAGAGCGTTTTTTTCGATGCCAACCTAACCAGAGTGACGGGAGCGGCACAATTCAGAAAAAGTGCTCAGCTCGCCGAGAAAATGCGATTTAAGCAATAAAATTAAAAATGCTTATAAAACATAAACCAAACGTTGGAGGTGGTCATTTCTCAATGCGCAGTAATAACTCGGCACTCTAAAGCACCCGAGAGCGTTTTTTTCGATGCCAACCTAACCAGAGTGACGGGGAGCGGCACAATTCAGAAAAAGTGCTCAGCTCGCCGAGAAAATGCGATTTAAGCAATAAAATTAAAAATGCTTATAAAACATAAACCAAACGTTGGAGGTGGTCATTTCTTAATGCGCAGTAATAAACTCGGCACTCTAAAGCACCCGAGAGCGTTTTTTTTCGATGCCAACCTAACCAGAGTGACGGGAGCGGCACAATTCAGAAAAAGCGCTCAGCTCGCCGAGAAAATGCGATTTAAGCAATAAAATTAAAAATGCTTATAAAACATAAACCAAACGTTGGAGGTGGTCATTTCCTAATGCGCAGTAATAAACTCGGCACTCTAAAGCACCCGAGAGCGTTTTTTTCGATGCCAACCTAACCAGAGTGACGGGAGCGGCACAATTCAGAAAAAGTGCTCAGCTCGCCGAGAAAATGCGATTTAAGCAATAAAATTAAAAATGCTTATTAAACATAAACCAAACGTTGGAGGTGGTCATTTCTTCATGCGCAGTGAATAACTCGGCACTCTAAAGCACCCGAGAGCGTTTTTTTCGATGCCAACCTAACCAGAGTGACGGGAGCGGCACAATTCAGAAAAAGCGCTCAGCTCGCCGAGAAAATGCGATTTAAGCAATAAAATTAAAAATGCTTATAAAACATAAACCAAACGTTGGAGGTGGTCATTTCTTCATGCGCAGTGAATAACTCGGCACTCTAAAGCACCCCGAGAGCGTTTTTTTCGATGCCAAGTGACGGGAGCGGCACAATTCAGAAAAAGTGCTCAGCTCGCCGAGAAAATGCGATTTAAGCAATAAAATTAAAAATGCTTATAAAACATAAACCAAACGTTGGAGGTGGTCATTTCTTAATGCGCAGTAATAAACTCGGCACTCTAAAGCACCCGAGAGCGTTTTTTTCGATGCAACCTAACCAGAGTGACGGGAGCGGCACAATTCAGAAAAAGTGCTCAGCTCGCCGAGAAAATGCGATTTAAGCAATAAAATTAAAAATGCTTATAAAACATAAACCAAACGTTGGAGGTGGTCATTTCTTATTGCGCAGTAATAAACTCGGCACTCTAAAGCACCCGAGAGCGTTTTTTCGATGCCAACCTAACCAGAGTGACGGGAGCGGCACAATTCAGAAAAAGTGCTCAGCTCGCCGAGAAAATGCGATTTAAGCAATAAAATTAAAAATGCTTATAAAACATAAACCAAACGTTGGAGGTGGTCATTTCTTAATGCGCAGTAATAAACTCGGCACTCTTAAGCACCCGAGAGCGTTTTTTTCGATGCCAACCTAACCAGAGTGACGGGAGCGGCACAATTCAGAAAAAGCGCTCAGCTCGCCGAGAAAATGCGATTTAAGCAATAAAATTAAAAATGCTTATAAAACATAAACCAAACGTTGGAGGTGGTCATTTCTTCATGCGCAGTGATAAACTCGGCACTCTAAAGCACCCGGAGAGCGTTTTTTTCGATGCCAACCTAACCAGAGTGACGGGGAGCGGCACAATTCAGAAAAAGCGCTCAGCTCGCCGAGAAAATGCGATTTAAGCAATAAAATTAAAAATGCTTATAAAACATAAACCAAACGTTGGAGGTGGTCATTTCTTCATGCGCAGTGAATAACTCGGCACTCTAAAGCACCCGAGAGCGTTTTTTCGATGCCAACCTAACCAGAGTGACGGGAGCGGCACAATTCAGAAAAAGCGCTCAGCTCGCCGAGAAAATGCGATTTAAGCAATAAAATTAAAAATGCTTATAAAACATAAACCAAACGTTGGAGGTGGTCATTTCTTAATGCGCAGTAATAAACTTGGCACTCTAAAGCACCCGAGAGCGTTTTTTTCGATGCCAACCTAACCAGAGTGACGGGAGCGGCACAATTCAGAAAAAGTGCTCAGCTCGCCGAGAAAATGCGATTTAAGCAATAAAATTAAAAATGCTTATAAAACATAAACCAAACGTTGGAGGTGGTCATTTCTTAATGCGCAGTAATAAACTCGGCACTCTAAATCACCCGAGAGCGTTTTTTTTCGATGCCAACCTAACCAGAGTGACGGGAGCGGCACAATTCAGAAAAAGTGCTCAGCTCGCCGAGAAAATGCGATTTAAGCAATAAAATTAAAAATGCTTATTAACATAAACCAAACGTTGGAGGTGGTCATTTCTTCATGCGCAGTGAATAACTCGGCACTCTAAAGCACCCGATAGCGTTTTTTTCGATGCCAACCTAACCAGAGTGACGGGAGCGGCACAATTCAGAAAAAGTGCTCAGCTCGCCGAGAAAATGCGATTTAAGCAATAAAATTAAAAATGCTTATAAAACATAAACCAAACGTTGGAGGTGGTCATTTCTTAATGCGCAGTAATAAACTCGGCACTCTAAAGCACCCGAGAGCGTTTTTTTCGATGCCAACCTAACCAGAGTGACGCGAGCGGCACAATTCAGAAAAAGTGCTCAGCTCGCCGAGAAAATGCGATTTAAGCAATAAAATTAAAAATGCTTATAAAACATAAACCAAACGTTGGAGGTGGTCATTTCTTAATGCGCAGTAATAAACTCGGCACTCTAAAGCACCCGAGAGCGTTTTTTTCGATGCCAACCTAACCAGAGTGACGGGAGCGGCACAATTCAGAAAAAGCGCTCAGCTCGCCGAGAAAATGCGATTTAAGCAATAAAATTAAAAATGCTTATAAAACATAAACCAAACGTTGGAGGTGGTCATTTCTTCATGCGCAGTGATAAACTCGGCACTCTAAAGCACCCGAGAGCGTTTTTTTCGATGCCAACCTAACCAGAGTGACGGGAGCGGCACAATTCAGAAAAAGTGCTCAGCTCGCCGAGAAAATGCGATTTAAGCAATAAAATTAAAAATGCTTATAAAACATAAACCAAACGTTGGAGGTGGTCATTTCTTCATGCGCAGTGATAAACTCGGCACTCTAAAGCACCCGAGAGCGTTTTTTTCGATGCCAACCTAACCAGAGTGACGGGAGCGGCACAATTCAGAAAAAGTGCTCAGCTCGCCGAGAAAATGCGATTCAAGCAATAAAATAAAAAATGCTTATTAAACATAAACCAAACGTTGGAGGTGGTCATTTCTTCATGCGCAGTGAATAACTCGGCACTCTAAAGCACCCGAGAGCGTTTTTTTCGATGCCAACCTAACCAGAGTGACGGGAGCGGCACAATTCAGAAAAAGTGCTCAGCTCGCCGAGAAAATGCGATTTAAGCAATAAAATTAAAAATGCTTATAAAACATAAATCAAACGTTGGAGGTGGTCATTTCTTAATGCGCAGTAATAAACTCGGCACTCTAAAGCACCCGAGAGCGTTTTTTTCGATGCCAACCTAACCAGAGTGACGGGAGCGGCACAATTCAGAAAAAGTGCTCAGCTCGCCGAGAAAATGCGATTTAAGCAATAAAATTAAAAATGCTTATAAAACATAAACCAAACGTTGGAGGTGGTCATTTCTTCATGCGCAGTGATAAACTCGGCACTCTAAAGCACCCGAGAGCGTTTTTTTCGATGCCAACCTAACCAGAGTGACGGGAGCGGCACAATTCAGAAAAAGCGCTCAGCTCGCCGAGAAAATGCGATTTAAGCAATAAAATTAAAAATGCTTATAAAACATAAACCAAACGTTGGAGGTGGTCATTTCTTAATGCGCAGTAATAAACTCGGCACTCTAAAGCACCCGAGAGCGTTTTTTTCGATGCCAACCTAACCAGAGTGACGGGAGCGGCACAATTCAGAAAAAGTGCTCAGCTCGCCGAGAAAATGCGATTTAAGCAATAAAATTAAAAATGCTTATAAAACATAAACCAAACGTTGGAGGTGGTCATTTCTCAATGCGCAGTAATAAACTCGGCACTCTAAAGCACCCGAGAGCGTTTTTTTCGATGCCAACCTAACCAGAGTGACGGGAGCGGCACAATTCAGAAAAAGTGCTCAGCTCGCCGAGAAAATGCGATTTAAGCAATAAAATTAAAAATGCTTATAAAACATAAACCAAACGTTGGAGGTGGTCATTTCTTAATGCGCAGTAATAAACTCGGCACTCTAAAGCACCCGAGAGCGTTTTTTTCGATGCCAACCTAACCAGAGTGACGGGAGCGGCACAATTCAGAAAAAGCGCTCAGCTCGCCGAGAAAATGCGATTTAAGCAATAAAATTAAAAATGCTTATAAAACATAAACCAAACGTTGGAGGTGGTCATTTCCTAATGCGCAGTAATAAACTCGGCACTCTAAAGCACCCGAGAGCGTTTTTTTCGATGCCAACCTAACCAGAGTGACGGGAGCGGCACAATTCAGAAAAAGTGCTCAGCTCGCCGAGAAAATGCGATTTAAGCAATAAAATTAAAAATGCTTATTAAACATAAACCAAACGTTGGAGGTGGTCATTTCTTCATGCGCAGTGAATAACTCGGCACTCTAAAGCACCCGAGAGCGTTTTTTTCGATGCCAACCTAACCAGAGTGACGGGAGCGGCACAATTCAGAAAAAGCGCTCAGCTCGCCGAGAAAATGCGATTTAAGCAATAAAATTAAAAATGCTTATAAAACATAAACCAAACGTTGGAGGTGGTCATTTCTTCATGCGCAGTGAATAACTCGGCACTCTAAAGCACCCGAGAGCGTTTTTTTCGATGCCAAGTGACGGGAGCGGCACAATTCAGAAAAAGTGCTCAGCTCGCCGAGAAAATGCGATTTAAGCAATAAAATTAAAAATGCTTATAAAACATAAACCAAACGTTGGAGGTGGTCATTTCTTAATGCGCAGTAATAAACTCGGCACTCTAAAGCACCCGAGAGCGTTTTTTTCGATGCCAACCTAACCAGAGTGACGCGAGCGGCACAATTCAGAAAAAGTGCTCAGCTCGCCGAGAAAATGCGATTTAAGCAATAAAATTAAAAATGCTTATTAAACATAAACCAAACGTTGGAGGTGGTCATTTCTTCATGCGCAGTGAATAACTCGGCACTCTAAAGCACCCGAGAGCGTTTTTTTCGATGCCAACCTAACCAGAGTGACGGGAGCGGCACAATTCAGAAAAAGCGCTCAGCTCGCCGAGAAAATGCGATTTAAGCAATAAAATTAAAAATGCTTATAAAACATAAACCAAACGTTGGAGGTGGTCATTTCTTCATGCGCAGTGAATAACTCGGCACTCTAAAGCACCCGAGAGCGTTTTTTTCGATGCCAAGTGACGGGAGCGGCACAATTCAGAAAAAGTGCTCAGCTCGCCGAGAAAATGCGATTTAAGCAATAAAATTAAAAATGCTTATAAAACATAAACCAAACGTTGGAGGTGGTCATTTCTTAATGCGCAGTAATAAACTCGGCACTCTAAAGCACCCGAGAGCGTTTTTTTCGATGCCAACCTAACCAGAGTGACGGGAGCGGCACAATTCAGAAAAAGTGCTCAGCTCGCCGAGAAAATGCGATTTAAGCAATAAAATTAAAAATGCTTATAAAACATAAACCAAACGTTGGAGGTGGTCATTTCTTAATGCGCAGTAATAAACTCGGCACTCTAAAGCACCCGAGAGCGTTTTTTTCGATGCCAACCTAACCAGAGTGACGGGAGCGGCACAATTCAGAAAAAGTGCTCAGCTCGCCGAGAAAATGCGATTTAAGCAATAAAATTAAAAATGCTTATAAAACATAAACCAAACGTTGGAGGTGGTCATTTCTTAATGCGCAGTAATAAACTCGGCACTCTTAAGCACCCGAGAGCGTTTTTTTCGATGCCAACCTAACCAGAGTGACGGGAGCGGCACAATTCAGAAAAAGCGCTCAGCTCGCCGAGAAAATGCGATTTAAGCAATAAAATTAAAAATGCTTATAAAACATAAACCAAACGTTGGAGGTGGTCATTTCTTCATGCGCAGTGATAAACTCGGCACTCTAAAGCACCCGAGAGCGTTTTTTTCGATGCCAACCTAACCAGAGTGACGGGAGCGGCACAATTCAGAAAAAGCGCTCAGCTCGCCGAGAAAATGCGATTTAAGCAATAAAATTAAAAATGCTTATAAAACATAAACCAAACGTTGGAGGTGGTCATTTCTTCATGCGCAGTGAATAACTCGGCACTCTAAAGCACCCGAGAGCGTTTTTTTCGATGCCAACCTAACCAGAGTGACGGGAGCGGCACAATTCAGAAAAAGCGCTCAGCTCGCCGAGAAAATGCGATTTAAGCAATAAAATTAAAAATGCTTATAAAACATAAACCAAACGTTGGAGGTGGTCATTTCTTAATGCGCAGTAATAAACTTGGCACTCTAAAGCACCCGAGAGCGTTTTTTTCGATGCCAACCTAACCAGAGTGACGGGAGCGGCACAATTCAGAAAAAGTGCTCAGCTCGCCGAGAAAATGCGATTTAAGCAATAAAATTAAAAATGCTTATAAAACATAAACCAAACGTTGGAGGTGGTCATTTCTTAATGCGCAGTAATAAACTCGGCACTCTAAATCACCCGAGAGCGTTTTTTTCGATGCCAACCTAACCAGAGTGACGGGAGCGGCACAATTCAGAAAAAGTGCTCAGCTCGCCGAGAAAATGCGATTTAAGCAATAAAATTAAAAATGCTTATTAAACATAAACCAAACGTTGGAGGTGGTCATTTCTTCATGCGCAGTGAATAACTCGGCACTCTAAAGCACCCGATAGCGTTTTTTTCGATGCCAACCTAACCAGAGTGACGGGAGCGGCACAATTCAGAAAAAGTGCTCAGCTCGCCGAGAAAATACGATTTAAGCAATAAAATTAAAAATGCTTATAAAACATAAACCAAACGTTGGAGGTGGTCATTTCTTAATGCGCAGTAATAAACTCGGCACTCTAAAGCACCCGAGAGCGTTTTTTTCGATGCCAACCTAACCAGAGTGACGCGAGCGGCACAATTCAGAAAAAGTGCTCAGCTCGCCGAGAAAATGCGATTTAAGCAATAAAATTAAAAATGCTTATAAAACATAAACCAAACGTTGGAGGTGGTCATTTCTTAATGCGCAGTAATAAACTCGGCACTCTAAAGCACCCGAGAGCGTTTTTTTCGATGCCAACCTAACCAGAGTGACGGGAGCGGCACAATTCAGAAAAAGTGCTCAGCTCGCCGAGAAAATGCGATTTAAGCAATAAAATTAAAAATGCTTATAAAACATAAACCAAACGTTGGAAGTGGTCATTTCTTCATGCGCAGTGATAAACTCGGCACTCTAAAGCACCCGAGAGCGTTTTTTTCGATGCCAACCTAACCAGAGTTACGGGAGCGGCACAATTCAGAAAAAGCGCTCAGCTCGCCGAGAAAATGCGATTTAAGCAATAAAATTAAAAATGCTTATAAAACATAAACCAAACGTTGGAGGTGGTCATTTCTTAATGCGCAGTAATAAACTCGGCACTCTAAAGCACCCGAGAGCGTTTTTTTTGATGCCAACCTAACCAGAGTGACGGGAGCGGCACAATTCAGAAAAAGTGCTCAGCTCGCCGAGAAAATGCGATTTAAGCAATAAAATTAAAAATGCTTATAAAACATAAACCAAACGTTGGAGGTGGTCATTTCTTAATGCGCAGTAATAAACTCGGCACTCTAGAGCACCCGAGAGCGTTTTTTTCGATGCCAACCTAACCAGAGTGACGGGAGCGGCACAATTCAGAAAAAGTGCTCAGCTCGCCGAGAAAATGCGATTTAAGCAATAAAATTAAAAATGCTTATAAAACATAAACCAAACGTTGGAAGTGGTCATTTCTTCATGCGCAGTGATAAACTCGGCACTCTAAAGCACCCGAGAGCGTTTTTTTCGATGCCAACCTAACCAGAGTTACGGGAGCGGCACAATTCAGAAAAAGCGCTCAGCTCGCCGAGAAAATGCGATTTAAGCAATAAAATTAAAAATGCTTATAAAACATAAACCAAACGTTGGAGGTGGTCATTTCTTCATGCGCAGTGATAAACTCGGCACTCTAAAGCACCCGAGAGCGTTTTTTTCGATGCCAACCTAACCAGAGTGACGGGAGCGGCACAATTCAGAAAAAGCGCTCAGCTCGCCGAGAAAATGCGATTTAAGCAATAAAATTAAAAATGCTTATAAAACATAAACCAAACGTTGGAGGTGGTCATTTCTTAATGCGCAGTAATAAACTCGGCACTCTAAAGCACCCGAGAGCGTTTTTTTCGATGCCAACCTAACCAGAGTGACGGGAGCGGCACAATTCAGAAAAAGTGCTCAGCTCGCCGAGAAAATGCGATTTAAGCAATAAAATTAAAAATGCTTATAAAACATAAACCAAACGTTGGAGGTGGTCATTTCTCAATGCGCAGTAATAAACTCGGCACTCTAAAGCACCCGAGAGCGTTTTTTTCGATGCCAACCTAACCAGAGTGACGGGAGCGGCACAATTCAGAAAAAGTGCTCAGCTCGCCGAGAAAATGCGATTTAAGCAATAAAATTAAAAATGCTTATAAAACATAAACCAAACGTTGGAGGTGGTCATTTCTTAATGCGCAGTAATAAACTCGGCACTCTAAAGCACCCGAGAGCGTTTTTTTCGATGCCAACCTAACCAGAGTGACGGGAGCGGCACAATTCAGAAAAAGCGCTCAGCTCGCCGAGAAAATGCGATTTAAGCAATAAAATTAAAAATGCTTATAAAACATAAACCAAACGTTGGAGGTGGTCATTTCCTAATGCGCAGTAATAAACTCGGCACTCTAAAGCACCCGAGAGCGTTTTTTTCGATGCCAACCTAACCAGAGTGACGGGAGCGGCACAATTCAGAAAAAGTGCTCAGCTCGCCGAGAAAATGCGATTTAAGCAATAAAATTAAAAATGCTTATTAAACATAAACCAAACGTTGGAGGTGGTCATTTCTTCATGCGCAGTGAATAACTCGGCACTCTAAAGCACCCGAGAGCGTTTTTTTCGATGCCAACCTAACCAGAGTGACGGGAGCGGCACAATTCAGAAAAAGTGCTCAGCTCGCCGAGAAAATGCGATTTAAGCAATAAAATTAGAAATGCTTATAAAACATAAACCAAACGTTGGAAGTGGTCATTTCTTCATGCGCAGTGATAAACTCGGCACTCTAAAGCACCCGAGAGCGTTTTTTTCGATGCCAACCTAACCAGAGTTACGGGAGCGGCACAATTCAGAAAAAGCGCTCAGCTCGCCGAGAAAATGCGATTTAAGCAATAAAATTAAAAATGCTTATAAAACATAAACCAAACGTTGGAGGTGGTCATTTCTTCATGCGCAGTGATAAACTCGGCACTCTAAAGCACCCGAGAGCGTTTTTTTCGATGCCAACCTAACCAGAGTGACGGGAGCGGCACAATTCAGAAAAAGCGCTCAGCTCGCCGAGAAAATGCGATTTAAGCAATAAAATTAAAAATGCTTATAAAACATAAACCAAACGTTGGAGGTGGTCATTTCCTAATGCGCAGTAATAAACTCGGCACTCTAAAGCACCCGAGAGCGTTTTTTTCGATGCCAACCTAACCAGAGTGACGGGAGCGGCACAATTCAGAAAAAGTGCTCAGCTCGCCGAGAAAATGCGATTTAAGCAATCAAATTAAAAATGCTTATAAAACATAAACCAAACGTTGGAGGTGGTCATTTCTTCATGCGCAGTGATAAAGTCGGCACTCTAAAGCACCCGAGAGCGTTTTTTTCGATGCCAACCTAACCAGAGTGACGGGAGCGGCACAATTCAGAAAAAGCGCTCAGCTCGCCGAGAAAATGCGATTTAAGCAATAAAATTAAAAATGCTTATAAAACATAAACCAAACGTTGGAGGTGGTCATTTCTTCATGCGCAGTGATAAACTCGGCACTCTAAAGCACCCGAGAGCGTTTTTTTCGATGCCAACCTAACCAGAGTGACGGGAGCGGCACAATTCAGAAAAAGTGCTCAGCTCGCCGAGAAAATGCGATTTAAGCAATAAAATTAAAAATGCTTATAAAACATAAACCAAACGTTGGAGGTGGTCATTTCTTCATGCGCAGTGATAAACTCGGCACTCTAAAGCACCCGAGAGCGTTTTTTTCGATGCCAACCTAACCAGAGTGACGGGAGCGGCACAATTCAGAAAAAGTGCTCAGCTCGCCGAGAAAATGCGATTCAAGCAATAAAATTAAAAATGCTTATTAAACATAAACCAAACGTTGGAGGTGGTCATTTCTTCATGCGCAGTGAATAACTCGGCACTCTAAAGCACCCGAGAGCGTTTTTTTCGATGCCAACCTAACCAGAGTGACGGGAGCGGCACAATTCAGAAAAAGTGCTCAGCTCGCCGAGAAAATGCGATTTAAGCAATAAAATTAAAAATACTTATAAAACATAAACCAAACGTTGGAGGTGGTCATTTCTTCATGCGCAGTGATAAACTCGGCACTCTAAAGCACCCGAGAGCGTTTTTTTCGATGCCAACCTAACCAGAGTGACGGGAGCGGCACAATTCAGAAAAAGTGCTCAGCTCGCCGAGAAAATGCGATTTAAGCAATACAATTAAAAATGCTTATAAAACATAAACCAAACGTTGGAGGTGGTCATTTCTTCATGCGCAGTGAATAACTCGGCACTCTAAAGCACCCGAGAGCGTTTTTTTCGATGCCAACCTAACCAGAGTGACGGGAGCGGCACAATTCAGAAAAAGTGCTCAGCTCGCCGAGAAAATGCGATTTAAGCAATAAAATTAAAAATGCTTATAAAACATAAACCAAACGTTGGAGGTGGTCATTTCTTAATGCGCAGTAATAAACTCGGCACTCTAAAGCACCCGAGAGCGTTTTTTTCGATGCTAACCTAACCAGAGTGACGGGAGCGGCACAATTCAGAAAAAGTGCTCAGCTCGCCGAGAAAATGCGATTTAAGCAATAAAATTAAAAATGCTTATAAAACATAAACCAAACGTTGGAGGTGGTCATTTCTTAATGCGCAGTAATAAACTCGGCACTCTAAAGCACCCGAGAGCGTTTTTTTCGATGCCAACCTAACCAGAGTGACGGGAGCGGCACAATTCAGAAAAAGTGCTCAGCTCGCCGAGAAAATGCGATTTAAGCAATAAAATTAAAAATGCTTATAAAACATAAACCAAACGTTGGAGGTGGTCATTTCTTAATGCGCAGTAATAAACTCGGCACTCTTAAGCACCCGAGAGCGTTTTTTTCGATGCCAACCTAACCAGAGTGACGGGAGCGGCACAATTCAGAAAAAGCGCTCAGCTCGCCGAGAAAATGCGATTTAAGCAATCAAATTAAAAATGCTTATAAAACATAAACCAAACGTTGGAGGTGGTCATTTCTTCATGCGCAGTGATAAACTCGGCACTCTAAAGCACCCGAGAGCGTTTTTTTCGATGCCAACCTAACCAGAGTGACGGGAGCGGCACAATTCAGAAAAAGCGCTCAGCTCGCCGAGAAAATGCGATTTAAGCAATAAAATTAAAAATGCTTATAAAACATAAACCAAACGTTGGAGGTGGTCATTTCTTCATGCGCAGTGAATAACTCGGCACTCTAAAGCACCCGAGAGCGTTTTTTTCGATGCCAACCTAACCAGAGTGACGGGAGCGGCACAATTCAGAAAAAGCGCTCAGCTCGCCGAGAAAATGCGATTTAAGCAATAAAATTAAAAATGCTTATAAAACATAAACCAAACGTTGGAGGTGGTCATTTCTTAATGCGCAGTAATAAACTCGGCACTCTAAATCACCCGAGAGCGTTTTTTTCGATGCCAACCTAACCAGAGTGACGGGAGCGGCACAATTCAGAAAAAGTGCTCAGCTCGCCGAGAAAATGCGATTTAAGCAATAAAATTAAAAATGCTTATTAAACATAAACCAAACGTTGGAGGTGGTCATTTCTTCATGCGCAGTGAATAACTCGGCACTCTAAAGCACCCGATAGCGTTTTTTTCGATGCCAACCTAACCAGAGTGACGGGAGCGGCACAATTCAGAAAAAGTGCTCAGCTCGCCGAGAAAATACGATTTAAGCAATAAAATTAAAAATGCTTATAAAACATAAACCAAACGTTGGAGGTGGTCATTTCTTAATGCGCAGTAATAAACTCGGCACTCTAAAGCACCCGAGAGCGTTTTTTTCGATGCCAACCTAACCAGAGTGACGCGAGCGGCACAATTCAGAAAAAGTGCTCAGCTCGCCGAGAAAATGCGATTTAAGCAATAAAATTAAAAATGCTTATAAAACATAAACCAAACGTTGGAGGTGGTCATTTCTTAATGCGCAGTAATAAACTCGGCACTCTAAAGCACCCGAGAGCGTTTTTTTCGATGCCAACCTAACCAGAGTGACGGGAGCGGCACAATTCAGAAAAAGTGCTCAGCTCGCCGAGAAAATGCGATTTAAGCAATAAAATTAAAAATGCTTATAAAACATAAACCAAACGTTGGAAGTGGTCATTTCTTCATGCGCAGTGATAAACTCGGCACTCTAAAGCACCCGAGAGCGTTTTTTTCGATGCCAACCTAACCAGAGTTACGGGAGCGGCACAATTCAGAAAAAGCGCTCAGCTCGCCGAGAAAATGCGATTTAAGCAATAAAATTAAAAATGCTTATAAAACATAAACCAAACGTTGGAGGTGGTCATTTCTTAATGCGCAGTAATAAACTCGGCACTCTAAAGCACCCGAGAGCGTTTTTTTCGATGCCAACCTAACCAGAGTGACGGGAGCGGCACAATTCAGAAAAAGTGCTCAGCTCGCCGAGAAAATGCGATTTAAGCAATAAAATTAAAAATGCTTATAAAACATAAACCAAACGTTGGAGGTGGTCATTTCTTAATGCGCAGTAATAAACTCGGCACTCTAGAGCACCCGAGAGCGTTTTTTTCGATGCCAACCTAACCAGAGTGACGGGAGCGGCACAATTCAGAAAAAGTGCTCAGCTCGCCGAGAAAATGCGATTTAAGCAATAAAATTAAAAATGCTTATAAAACATAAACCAAACGTTGGAAGTGGTCATTTCTTCATGCGCAGTGATAAACTCGGCACTCTAAAGCACCCGAGAGCGTTTTTTTCGATGCCAACCTAACCAGAGTTACGGGAGCGGCACAATTCAGAAAAAGCGCTCAGCTCGCCGAGAAAATGCGATTTAAGCAATAAAATTAAAAATGCTTATAAAACATAAACCAAACGTTGGAGGTGGTCATTTCTTCATGCGCAGTGATAAACTCGGCACTCTAAAGCACCCGAGAGCGTTTTTTTCGATGCCAACCTAACCAGAGTGACGGGAGCGGCACAATTCAGAAAAAGCGCTCAGCTCGCCGAGAAAATGCGATTTAAGCAATAAAATTAAAAATGCTTATAAAACATAAACCAAACGTTGGAGGTGGTCATTTCTTAATGCGCAGTAATAAACTCGGCACTCTAAAGCACCCGAGAGCGTTTTTTTCGATGCCAACCTAACCAGAGTGACGGGAGCGGCACAATTCAGAAAAAGTGCTCAGCTCGCCGAGAAAATGCGATTTAAGCAATAAAATTAAAAATGCTTATAAAACATAAACCAAACGTTGGAGGTGGTCATTTCTCAATGCGCAGTAATAAACTCGGCACTCTAAAGCACCCGAGAGCGTTTTTTTCGATGCCAACCTAACCAGAGTGACGGGAGCGGCACAATTCAGAAAAAGTGCTCAGCTCGCCGAGAAAATGCGATTTAAGCAATAAAATTAAAAATGCTTATAAAACATAAACCAAACGTTGGAGGTGGTCATTTCTTAATGCGCAGTAATAAACTCGGCACTCTAAAGCACCCGAGAGCGTTTTTTTCGATGCCAACCTAACCAGAGTGACGGGAGCGGCACAATTCAGAAAAAGCGCTCAGCTCGCCGAGAAAATGCGATTTAAGCAATAAAATTAAAAATGCTTATAAAACATAAACCAAACGTTGGAGGTGGTCATTTCCTAATGCGCAGTAATAAACTCGGCACTCTAAAGCACCCGAGAGCGTTTTTTTCGATGCCAACCTAACCAGAGTGACGGGAGCGGCACAATTCAGAAAAAGTGCTCAGCTCGCCGAGAAAATGCGATTTAAGCAATAAAATTAAAAATGCTTATTAAACATAAACCAAACGTTGGAGGTGGTCATTTCTTCATGCGCAGTGAATAACTCGGCACTCTAAAGCACCCGAGAGCGTTTTTTTCGATGCCAACCTAACCAGAGTGACGGGAGCGGCACAATTCAGAAAAAGTGCTCAGCTCGCCGAGAAAATGCGATTTAAGCAATAAAATTAGAAATGCTTATAAAACATAAACCAAACGTTGGAAGTGGTCATTTCTTCATGCGCAGTGATAAACTCGGCACTCTAAAGCACCCGAGAGCGTTTTTTTCGATGCCAACCTAACCAGAGTTACGGGAGCGGCACAATTCAGAAAAAGCGCTCAGCTCGCCGAGAAAATGCGATTTAAGCAATAAAATTAAAAATGCTTATAAAACATAAACCAAACGTTGGAGGTGGTCATTTCTTCATGCGCAGTGATAAACTCGGCACTCTAAAGCACCCGAGAGCGTTTTTTTCGATGCCAACCTAACCAGAGTGACGGGAGCGGCACAATTCAGAAAAAGCGCTCAGCTCGCCGAGAAAATGCGATTTAAGCAATAAAATTAAAAATGCTTATAAAACATAAACCAAACGTTGGAGGTGGTCATTTCCTAATGCGCAGTAATAAACTCGGCACTCTAAAGCACCCGAGAGCGTTTTTTTCGATGCCAACCTAACCAGAGTGACGGGAGCGGCACAATTCAGAAAAAGTGCTCAGCTCGCCGAGAAAATGCGATTTAAGCAATCAAATTAAAAATGCTTATAAAACATAAACCAAACGTTGGAGGTGGTCATTTCTTCATGCGCAGTGATAAACTCGGCACTCTAAAGCACCCGAGAGCGTTTTTTTCGATGCCAACCTAACCAGAGTGACGGGAGCGGCACAATTCAGAAAAAGTGCTCAGCTCGCCGAGAAAATGCGATTTAAGCAATAAAATTAAAAATGCTTATAAAACATAAACCAAACGTTGTAAATGGTCATTTCTTATTACGCAGTAATAAACTCGGCACTCTAAAGCACCCGAGAGCGTTTTTTTCGATGCCAACCTAACCAGAGTGACGGGAGCGGCACAATTCAGAAAAAGCGCTCAGCTCGCCGAGAAAATGCGATTTAAGCAATAAAATTAAAAATGCTTATAAAACATAAACCAAACGTTGGAGGTGGTCTTTTCTTCATGTGCAGTGATAAACTCGGCACTCTAAAGCACCCGAGAGCGTTTTTTTCCATGCCAACCTAAACAGAGTGACGGGAGCGGCACAATTCAGAAAAAGTGCTCAGCTCGCCGAGAAAATGCGATTTAAGCAATAAAATTAAAAATGCTTATAAAACATAAACCAAACGTTGTAGATGGTCATTTCTTATTACGCAGTAATAAACTCGGCACTCTAAAGCACCCGAGAGCGTTTTTTTCCATGCCAACCTAACCAGAGTGACGGGAGCGGCACAATTCAGAAAAAGTGCTCAGCTCGCCGAGAAAATGCGATTTAAGCAATAAAATTAAAAATGCTTATAAAACATAAACCAAACGTTGGAGGTGGTCATTTCTTCATGCGCAGTGATAAACTCGGCACTCTAAAGCACCCGAGAGCGTTTTTTTCGATGCCAACCTAACCAGAGTGACGGGAGCGGCACAACTCAGAAAAAGTGCTCAGCTCGCCGAGTAAATGCGATTTAAGCAATAAAATTAAAAATGCTTATAAAACATAAACCAAACGTTGGAGGTGGTCATTTCTTCATGCGCAGTGATAAACTCGGCACTCTAAAGCACCCGAGAGCGTTTTTTTCGATGCCAACCTAACCAGAGTGACGGGAGCGGCACAATTCAGAAAAAGCGCTCAGCTCGCCGAGAAAATGCGATTTAAGCAATAAAATTAAAAATGCTTATAAAACATAAACCAAACGTTGGAGGTGGTCATTTCTTCATGCGCAGTGATAAACTCGGCACTCTAAAGCACCCGAGAGCGTTTTTTTCCATGCCAACCTAACCAGAGTGACGGGAGCGGCACAATTCAGAAAAAGCGCTCAGCTCGCCGAGAAAATGCGATTTAAGCAATAAAATTAAAAATGCTTATAAAACATAAACCAAACGTTGGAGGTGGTCATTTCTTCATGCACAGTGATAAACTCGGCACTCTAAAGCACCCGAGAGCGTTTTTTTCGATGCCAACCTAACCAGAGTGACGGGAGCGGCACAATTCAGAAAAAGTGCTCAGCTCGCCGAGAAAATGCGATTTAAGCAATAAAATTAAAAATGCTTATAAAACATAAACCAAACGTTGGAGGTGGTCATTTCTTCATGCGCAGTGATAAACTCGGCACTCTAAAGCACCCGAGAGCGTTTTTTTCGATGCCAACCTAACCAGAGTGACGGGAGCGGCACAATTCAGAAAAAGTGCTCAGCTCGCCGAGAAAATGCGATTTAAGCAATAAAATTAAAAATGCTTATAAAACATAAACCAAACGTTGGAGGTGGTCATTTCTTCATGCGCAGTGATAAACTCGGGACTCTAAAGCACCCGAGAGCGTTTTATTCGATGCCAACCTAACCAGAGTGACGGGAGCGGCACAATTCAGAAAAAGTGCTCAGCTCGCCGAGAAAATGCGATTTAAGCAATAAAATTAAAAATGCTTATAAAACATAAACCAAACGTTGGAGGTGGTCATTTCTTCATGCGCAGTGATAAACTCGGCACTCTAAAGCACCCGAGAGCGTTTTTTTCGATGCCAACCTAACCAGAGTGACGGGAGCGGCACAATTCAGAAAAAGCGCTCAGCTCGCCGAGAAAATGCGATTTAAGCAATAAAATTAAAAATGCTTATAAAACATAAACCAAACGTTGGAGGTGGTCATTTCTTCATGCGCAGTGATAAACTCGGCACTCTAAAGCACCCGAGAGCGTTTTTTTCGATGCCAACCTAACCAGAGTGACGGGAGCGGCACAATTCAGAAAAAGCGCTCAGCTCGCCGAGAAAATGCGATTTAAGCAATAAAATTAAAAATGCTTATAAAACATAAACCAAACGTTGGAGGTGGTCATTTCTTCATGCGCAGTGATAAACTCGGCACTCTAAAGCACCCGAGAGCGTTCTTTTTCGATGCCAACCTAACCAGAGTGACGGGAGCGGCACAATTCAGAAAAAGTGCTCAGCTCGCCGAGAAAATGCGATTTAAGCAATAAAATTAAAAATGCTTATAAAACATAAACCAAACGTTGGAGGTGGTCATTTCTTCATGCGCAGTGATAAACTCGGCACTCTAAAGCACCCGAGAGCGTTTGTTTCGATGCCAACCTAACCAGAGTGACGGGAGCGGCACAATTCAGAAAAAGTGCTCAGCTCGCCGAGAAAATGCAATTTAAGCAATAAAATTTAAAATGCTTATAAAACATAAACCAAACGTTGTAGATGGTCATTTCTTATTACGCAGTAATAAACTCGGCACTCTAAAGCACCCGAGAGCGTTTTTTTCCATGCCAACCTAACCAGAGTGACGGGAGCGGCACAATTCAGAAAAAGTGCTCAGCTCGCCGAGAAAATGCGATTTAAGCAATAAAATTAAAAATGCTTATAAAACATAAACCAAACGTTGGAGGTGGTCATTTCTTCATGCGCAGTGATAAACTCGGCACTCTAAAGCACCCGAGAGCGTTTTTTTCCATGCCAACCTAACCAGAGTGACGGGAGCGGCACAATTCAGAAAAAGTGCTCAGCTCGCCGAGAAAATGCGATTTAAGCAATAAAATTAAAAATGCTTATAAAACATAAACCAAACGTTGGAGGTGGTCATTTCTTCATGCGCAGTGATAAACTCGGCACTCTAAAGCACCCGAGAGCGTTTTATTCGATGCCAACCTAACCAGAGTGACGGGAGCGGCACAATTCAGAAAAAGTGCTCAGCTCGCCGAGAAAATGCGATTTAAGCAATAAAATTAAAAATGCTTATAAAACATAAACCAAACGTTGGAGGTGGTCATTTCTTCATGCGCAGTGATAAACTCGGCACTCTAAAGCACCCGAGAGCGTTTTTTTCGATGCCAACCTAACCAGAGTGACGGGAGCGGCACAATTCAGAAAAAGTGCTCAGCTCGCCGAGAAAATGCGATTTAAGCAATAAAATTAAAAATGCTTATAAAACATAAACCAAACGTTGGAGTTGGTCATTTCTTCATGCGCAGTGATAAACTCGGCACTCTAAAGCACCCGAGAGCGTTTTTTTCGATGCCAACCTAACCAGAGTGACGGGAGCGGCACAATTCAGAAAAAGTGCTCAGCTCGCCGAGAAAATGCGATTTAAGCAATAAAATTAAAAATGCTTATAAAACATAAACCAAACGTTGGAGGTGGTCATTTCTTCATGCGCAGTGATAAACTCGGCACTCTAAAGCACCCAAGAGCGTTTTTTTCGATGCCAACCTAACCAGAGTGACGGGAGCGGCACAATTCAGAAAAAGCGCTCAGCTCGCCGAGAAAATGCGATTTAAGCAATAAAATTAAAAATGCTTATAAAACATAAACCAAACGTTGGAGGTGGTCATTTCTTCATGCACAGTGATAAACTCGGCACTCTAAAGCACCCGAGAGCGTTTTTTTCGATGCCAACCTAACCAGAGTGACGGGAGCGGCACAATTCAGAAAAAGTGCTCAGCTCGCCGAGAAAATGCGATTTAAGCAATAAAATTAAAAATGCTTATAAAACATAAACCAAACGTTGTAGATGGTCATTTCTTATTACGCAGTAATAAACTCGGCACTCTAAAGCACCCGAGAGCGTTTTTTTCGATGCCAACCTAACCAGAGTGACGGGAGCGGCACAATTCAGAAAAAGCGCTCAGCTCGCCGAGAAAATGCGATTTAAGCAATAAAATTAAAAATGCTTATAAAACATAAACCAAACGTTGGAGGTGGTCATTTCTTCATGCACAGTGATAAACTCGGCACTCTAAAGCACCCGAGAGCGTTTTTTTCGATGCCAACCTAACCAGAGTGACGGGAGCGGCACAATTCAGAAAAAGTGCTCAGCTCGCCGAGAAAATGCGATTTAAGCAATAAAATTAAAAATGCTTATAAAACATAAACCAAACGTTGTAAATGGTCATTTCTTATTACGCAGTAATAAACTCGGCACTCTAAAGCACCCGAGAGCGTTTTTTTCGATGCCAACCTAACCAGAGTGACGGGAGCGGCACAATTCAGAAAAAGCGCTCAGCTCGCCGAGAAAATGCGATTTAAGCAATAAAATTAAAAATGCTTATAAAACATAAACCAAACGTTGGAGGTGGTCTTTTCTTCATGTGCAGTGATAAACTCGGCACTCTAAAGCACCCGAGAGCGTTTTTTTCCATGCCAACCTAAACAGAGTGACGGGAGCGGCACAATTCAGAAAAAGTGCTCAGCTCGCCGAGAAAATGCGATTTAAGCAATAAAATTAAAAATGCTTATAAAACATAAACCAAACGTTGTAGATGGTCATTTCTTATTACGCAGTAATAAACTCGGCACTCTAAAGCACCCGAGAGCGTTTTTTTCCATGCCAACCTAACCAGAGTGACGGGAGCGGCACAATTCAGAAAAAGTGCTCAGCTCGCCGAGAAAATGCGATTTAAGCAATAAAATTAAAAATGCTTATAAAACATAAACCAAACGTTGGAGGTGGTCATTTCTTCATGCGCAGTGATAAACTCGGCACTCTAAAGCACCCGAGAGCGTTTTTTTCGATGCCAACCTAACCAGAGTGACGGGAGCGGCACAATTCAGAAAAAGTGCTCAGCTCGCCGAGAAAATGCGATTTAAGCAATAAAATTAAAAATGCTTATAAAACATAAACCAAACGTTGGAGGTGGTCATTTCTTCATGCGCAGTGATAAACTCGGCAATCTAAAGCACCCGAGAGCGTTTTTTTCGATGCCAACCTAACCAGAGTGACGGGAGCGGCACAATTCAGAAAAAGTGCTCAGCTCGCCGAGAAAATGCGATTCAAGCAATAAAATAAAAAATGCTTATTAAACATAAACCAAACGTTGGAGGTGGTCATTTCTTCATGCGCAGTGAATAACTCGGCACTCTAAAGCACCCGAGAGCGTTTTTTTCGATGCCAACCTAACCAGAGTGACGGGAGCGGCACAATTCAGAAAAAGTGCTCAGCTCGCCGAGAAAATGCGATTTAAGCAATAAAATTAAAAATGCTTATAAAACATAAATCAAACGTTGGAGGTGGTCATTTCTTAATGCGCAGTAATAAACTCGGCACTCTAAAGCACCCGAGAGCGTTTTTTTCGATGCCAACCTAACCAGAGTGACGGGAGCGGCACAATTCAGAAAAAGTGCTCAGCTCGCCGAGAAAATGCGATTTAAGCAATAAAATTAAAAATGCTTATAAAACATAAACCAAACGTTGGAAGTGGTCATTTCTTCATGCGCAGTGATAAACTCGGCACTCTAAAGCACCCGAGAGCGTTTTTTTCGATGCCAACCTAACCAGAGTTACGGGAGCGGCACAATTCAGAAAAAGCGCTCAGCTCGCCGAGAAAATGCGATTTAAGCAATAAAATTAAAAATGCTTATAAAACATAAACCAAACGTTGGAGGTGGTCATTTCTTCATGCGCAGTGATAAACTCGGCACTCTAAAGCACCCGAGAGCGTTTTTTTCGATGCCAACCTAACCAGAGTGACGGGAGCGGCACAATTCAGAAAAAGCGCTCAGCTCGCCGAGAAAATGCGATTTAAGCAATAAAATTAAAAATGCTTATAAAACATAAACCAAACGTTGGAGGTGGTCATTTCTTAATGCGCAGTAATAAACTCGGCACTCTATAGCACCCGAGAGCGTTTTTTTCGATGCCAACCTAACCAGAGTGACGGGAGCGGCACAATTCAGAAAAAGTGCTCAGCTCGCCGAGAAAATGCGATTTAAGCAATAAAATTAAAAATGCTTATAAAACATAAACCAAACGTTGGAGGTGGTCATTTCTCAATGCGCAGTAATAAACTCGGCACTCTAAAGCACCCGAGAGCGTTTTTTTCGATGCCAACCTAACCAGAGTGACGGGAGCGGCACAATTCAGAAAAAGTGCTCAGCTCGCCGAGAAAATGCGATTTAAGCAATAAAATTAAAAATGCTTATAAAACATAAACCAAACGTTGGAGGTGGTCATTTCTTAATGCGCAGTGAATAACTCGGCACTCTAAAGCACCCGAGAGCGTTTTTTTCGATGCCAACCTAACCAGAGTGACGGGAGCGGCACAATTCAGAAAAAGCGCTCAGCTCGCCGAGAAAATGCGATTTAAGCAATAAAATTAAAAATGCTTATAAAACATAAACCAAACGTTGGAGGTGGTCATTTCTTAATGCGCAGTAATAAACTCGGCACTCTAGAGCACCCGAGAGCGTTTTTTTCGATGCCAACCTAACCAGAGTGACGGGAGCGGCACAATTCAGAAAAAGTGCTCAGCTCGCCGAGAAAATGCGATTTAAGCAATAAAATTAAAAATGCTTATAAAACATAAACCAAACGTTGGAAGTGGTCATTTCTTCATGCGCAGTGATAAACCCGGCACTCTAAAGCACCCGAGAGCGTTTTTTTCGATGCCAACCTAACCAGAGTGACGGGAGCGGCACAATTCAGAAAAAGCGCTCAGCTCGCCGAGAAAATGCGATTTAAGCAATAAAATTAAAAATGCTTATAAAACATAAACCAAACGTTGGAGGTGGTCATTTCTTCATGCGCAGTGATAAACTCGGCACTCTAAAGCACCCGAGAGCGTTTTTTTCGATGCCAACCTAACCAGAGTGACGGGAGCGGCACAATTCAGAAAAAGCGCTCAGCTCGCCGAGAAAATGCGATTTAAGCAATAAAATTAAAAATGCTTATAAAACATAAACCAAACGTTGGAGGTGGTCATTTCTTCATGCGCAGTGAATAACTCGGCACTCTAAAGCACCCGAGAGCGTTTTTTTCGATGCCAAGTGACGGGAGCGGCACAATTCAGAAAAAGTGCTCAGCTCGCCGAGAAAATGCGATTTAAGCTATAAAATTAAAAATGCTTATAAAACATAAACCAAACGTTGGAGGTGGTCATTTCTTAATGCGCAGTAATAAACTCGGCACTCTAAAGCACCCGAGAGCGTTTTTTTCGATGCCAACCTAACCAGAGTGACGGGAGCGGCACAATTCAGAAAAAGTGCTCAGCTCGCCGAGAAAATGCGATTTAAGCAATAAAATTAAAAATGCTTATAAAACATAAACCAAACGTTGGAGGTGGTCATTTCTTAATGCGCAGTAATAAACTCGGCACTCTAAAGCACCCGAGAGCGTTTTTTTCGATGCCAACCTAACCAGAGTGACGGGAGCGGCACAATTCAGAAAAAGTGCTCAGCTCGCCGAGAAAATGCGATTTAAGCAATAAAATTAAAAATGCTTATTAAACATAAACCAAACGTTGGAGGTGGTCATTTCTTCATGCGCAGTGAATAACTCGGCACTCTAAAGCACCCGAGAGCGTTTTTTTCGATGCCAACCTAACCAGAGTGACGGGAGCGGCACAATTCAGAAAAAGCGCTCAGCTCGCCGAGAAAATGCGAATTAAGCAATAAAATTAAAAATGCTTATAAAACATAAACCAAACGTTGGAGGTGGTCATTTCTTAATGCGCAGTAATAAACTCGGCACTCTAAAGCACCCGAGAGCGTTTTTTTCGATGCCAACCTAACCAGAGTGACGGGAGCGGCACAATTCAGAAAAAGTGCTCAGCTCGCCGAGAAAATGCGATTTAAGCAATAAAATTAAAAATGCTTATAAAACATAAACCAAACGTTGGAGGTGGTCATTTCTTAATGCGCAGTAATAAACTCGGCACTCTAAAGCACCCGAGAGCGTTTTTTTCGATGCCAACCTAACCAGAGTGACGGGAGCGGCACAATTCAGAAAAAGTGCTCAGCTCGCCGAGAAAATGCGATTTAAGCAATAAAATTAAAAATGCTTATTAAACATAAACCAAACGTTGGAGGTGGTCATTTCTTCATGCGCAGTGAATAACTCGGCACTCTAAAGCACCCGATAGCGTTTTTTTCGATGCCAACCTAACCAGAGTGACGGGAGCGGCACAATTCAGAAAAAGTGCTCAGCTCGCCGAGAAAATGCGATTTAAGCAATAAAATTAAAAATGCTTATAAAACATAAACCAAACGTTGGAGGTGGTCATTTCTTAATGCGCAGTAATAAACTCGGCACTCTAAAGCACCCGAGAGCGTTTTTTTCGATGCCAACCTAACCAGAGTGACGGGAGCGGCACAATTCAGAAAAAGTGCTCAGCTCGCCGAGAAAATGCGATTTAAGCAATAAAATTAAAAATGCTTATAAAACATAAACCAAACGTTGGAGGTGGTCATTTTTTAATGCGCAGTAATAAACTCGGCACTCTAAAGCACCCGAGAGCGTTTTTTTCGATGCCAACCTAACCAGAGTGACGGGAGCGGCACAATTCAGAAAAAGTGCTCAGCTCGCCGAGAAAATGCGATTTAAGCAATAAAATTAAAAATGCTTATAAAACATAAACCAAACGTTGGAGGTGGTCATTTCTTAATGCGCAGTAATAAACTCGGCACTCTAAAGCACCCGAGAGCGTTTTTTTCGATGCCAACCTAACCAGAGTGACGGGAGCGGCACAATTCAGAAAAAGTGCTCAGCTCGCCGAGAAAATGCGATTTAAGCAATAAAATTAAAAATGCTTATTAAACATAAACCAAACGTTGGGGGTGGTCATTTGTTCATGCGCAGTGAATAACTCGGCACTCTAAAGCACCCGAGAGCGTTTTTTTCGATGCCAACCTAACCAGAGTGACGGGAGCGGCACAATTCAGAAAAAGCGCTCAGCTCGCCGAGAAAATGCGATTTAAGCAATAAAATTAAAAATGCTTATTAAACATAAACCAAACATTGGAGGTGGTCATTTCTTCATGCGCAGTGAATAACTCGGCACTCTAAAGCACCCGAGAGCGTTTTTTTCGATGCCAACCTAACCAGAGTGACGGGAGCGGCACAATTCAGAAAAAGCGCTCAGCTCGCCGAGAAAATGCGATTTAAGCAATAAAATTAAAAATGCTTATAAAACATAAACCAAACGTTGGAGGTGGTCATTTCTTCATGCGCAGTGATAAACTCGGCACTCTAAAGCACCCGAGAGCGTTTTTTTCGATGCCAACCTAACCAGAGTGACGGGAGCGGCACAATTCAGAAAAAGTGCTCAGCTCGCCGAGAAAATGCGATTTAAGCAATAAAATTAAAAATGCTTATAAAACATAAACCAAACGTTGGAGGTGGTCATTTCTTCATGCGCAGTGAATAACTCGGCACTCTAAAGCACCCGAGAGCGTTTTTTTCGATGCCAACCTAACCAGAGTGACGGGAGCGGCACAATTCAGAAAAAGTGCTCAGCTCGCCGAGAAAATGCGATTTAAGCAATAAAATTAAAAATGCTTATAAAACATAAACCAAACGTTGGAGGTGGTCATTTCTTAATGCGCAGTAATAAACTCGGCACTCTAAAGCACCCGAGAGCGTTTTTTTCGATGCCAACCTAACCAGAGTGACGGGAGCGGCACAATTCAGAAAAAGTGCTCAGCTCGCCGAGAAAATGCGATTTAAGCAATAAAATTAAAAATGCTTATAAAACATAAACCAAACGTTGAGGTGGTCATTTCTTAATGCGCAGTAATAAACTCGGCACTCTAGAGCACCCGAGAGCGTTTTTTTCGATGCCAACCTAACCAGAGTGACGGGAGCGGCACAATTCAGAAAAAGTGCTCAGCTCGCCGAGAAAATGCGATTTAAGCAATAAAATTAAAAATGCTTATAAATCATAAACCAAACGTTGGAAGTGGTCATTTCTTCATGCGCAGTGATAAACCCGGCACTCTAAAGCACCCGAGAGCGTTTTTTTCGATGCCAACCTAACCAGAGTTACGGGAGCGGCACAATTCAGAAAAAGCGCTCAGCTCGCCGAGAAAATGCGATTTAAGCAATAAAATTAAAAATGCTTATAAAACATAAACCAAACGTTGGAGGTGGTCATTTCTTCATGCGCAGTGATAAACTCGGCACTCTAAAGCACCCGAGAGCGTTTTTTTCGATGCCAACCTAACCAGAGTGACGGGAGCGGCACAATTCAGAAAAATCGCTCAGCTCGCCGAGAAAATGCGATTTAAGCAATAAAATTAAAAATGCTTATAAAACATAAACCAAACGTTGGAGGTGGTCATTTCTTAATGCGCAGTAATAAACTCGGCACTCTAAAGCACCCGAGAGCGTTTTTTTCGATGCCAACCTAACCAGAGTGACGGGAGCGGCACAATTCAGAAAAAGTGCTCAGCTCGCCGAGAAAATGCGATTTAAGCAATAAAATTAAAAATGCTTATAAAACATAAACCAAACGTTGGAGGTGGTCATTTCTCAATGCGCAGTAATAAACTCGGCACTCTAAAGCACCCGAGAGCGTTTTTTTCGATGCCAACCTAACCAGAGTGACGGGAGCGGCACAATTCAGAAAAAGTGCTCAGCTCGCCGAGAAAATGCGATTTAAGCAATAAAATTAAAAATGCTTATAAAACATAAACCAAACGTTGGAGGTGGTCATTTCTTAATGCGCAGTAATAAACTCGGCACTCTAAAGCACCCGAGAGCGTTTTTTTCGATGCCAACCTAACCAGAGTGACGGGAGCGGCACAATTCAGAAAAAGCGCTCAGCTCGCCGAGAAAATGCGATTTAAGCAATAAAATTAAAAATGCTTATTAAACATAAACCAAACGTTGGAGGTGGTCATTTCTTCATGCGCAGTGAATAACTCGGCACTCTAAAGCACCCGAGAGCGTTTTTTTCGATGCCAACCTAACCAGAGTGACGGGAGCGGCACAATTCAGAAAAAGCGCTCAGCTCGCCGAGAAAATGCGATTTAAGCAATAAAATTAAAAATGCTTATTAAACATAAACCAAACATTGGAGGTGGTCATTTCTTCATGCGCAGTGAATAACTCGGCACTCTAAAGCACCCGAGAGCGTTTTTTTCGATGCCAACCTAACCAGAGTGACGGGAGCGGCACAATTCAGAAAAAGCGCTCAGCTCGCCGAGAAAATGCGATTTAAGCAATAAAATTAAAAATGCTTATAAAACATAAACCAAACGTTGGAGGTGGTCATTTCTTCATGCGCAGTGATAAACTCGGCACTCTAAAGCACCCGAGAGCGTTTTTTTCGATGCCAACCTAACCAGAGTGACGGGAGCGGCACAATTCAGAAAAAGTGCTCAGCTCGCCGAGAAAATGCGATTTAAGCAATAAAATTAAAAATGCTTATAAAACATAAACCAAACGTTGGAGGTGGTCATTTCTTCATGCGCAGTGAATAACTCGGCACTCTAAAGCACCCGAGAGCGTTTTTTTCGATGCCAACCTAACCAGAGTGACGGGAGCGGCACAATTCAGAAAAAGTGCTCAGCTCGCCGAGAAAATGCGATTTAAGCAATAAAATTAAAAATGCTTATAAAACATAAACCAAACGTTGGAGGTGGTCATTTCTTAATGCGCAGTAATAAACTCGGCACTCTAAAGCACCCGAGAGCGTTTTTTTCGATGCCAACCTAACCAGAGTGACGGGAGCGGCACAATTCAGAAAAAGCGCTCAGCTCGCCGAGAAAATGCGATTTAAGCAATAAAATTAAAAATGCTTATTAAACATAAACCAAACATTGGAGGTGGTCATTTCTTCATGCGCAGTGAATAACTCGGCACTCTAAAGCACCCGAGAGCGTTTTTTTCGATGCCAACCTAACCAGAGTGACGGGAGCGGCACAATTCAGAAAAAGCGCTCAGCTCGCCGAGAAAATGCGATTTAAGCAATAAAATTAAAAATGCTTATAAAACATAAACCAAACGTTGGAGGTGGTCATTTCTTCATGCGCAGTGATAAACTCGGCACTCTAAAGCACCCGAGAGCGTTTTTTTCGATGCCAACCTAACCAGAGTGACGGGAGCGGCACAATTCAGAAAAAGTGCTCAGCTCGCCGAGAAAATGCGATTTAAGCAATAAAATTAAAAATGCTTATAAAACATAAACCAAACGTTGGAGGTGGTCATTTCTTCATGCGCAGTGAATAACTCGGCACTCTAAAGCACCCGAGAGCGTTTTTTTCGATGCCAACCTAACCAGAGTGACGGGAGCGGCACAATTCAGAAAAAGTGCTCAGCTCGCCGAGAAAATGCGATTTAAGCAATAAAATTAAAAATGCTTATAAAACATAAACCAAACGTTGGAGGTGGTCATTTCTTAATGCGCAGTAATAAACTCGGCACTCTAAAGCACCCGAGAGCGTTTTTTTCGATGCCAACCTAACCAGAGTGACGGGAGCGGCACAATTCAGAAAAAGTGCTCAGCTCGCCGAGAAAATGCGATTTAAGCAATAAAATTAAAAATGCTTATAAAACATAAACCAAACGTTGGAGGTGGTCATTTCTTAATGCGCAGTAATAAACTCGGCACTCTAGAGCACCCGAGAGCGTTTTTTTCGATGCCAACCTAACCAGAGTGACGGGAGCGGCACAATTCAGAAAAAGTGCTCAGCTCGCCGAGAAAATGCGATTTAAGCAATAAAATTAAAAATGCTTATAAAACATAAACCAAACGTTGGAAGTGGTCATTTCTTCATGCGCAGTGATAACCTCGGCACTCTAAAGCACCCGAGAGCGTTTTTTTCGATGCCAACCTAACCAGAGTTACGGGAGCGGCACAATTCAGAAAAAGCGCTCAGCTCGCCGAGAAAATGCGATTTAAGCAATAAAATTAAAAATGCTTATAAAACATAAACCAAACGTTGGAGGTGGTCATTTCTTCATGCGCAGTGATAAACTCGGCACTCTAAAGCACCCGAGAGCGTTTTTTTCGATGCCAACCTAACCAGAGTGACGGGAGCGGCACAATTCAGAAAAAGCGCTCAGCTCGCCGAGAAAATGCGATTTAAGCAATAAAATTAAAAATGCTTATAAAACATAAACCAAACGTTGGAGGTGGTCATTTCTTAATGCGCAGTAATAAACTCGGCACTCTAAAGCACCCGAGAGCGTTTTTTTCGATGCCAACCTAACCAGAGTGACGGGAGCGGCACAATTCAGAAAAAGTGCTCAGCTCGCCGAGAAAATGCGATTTAAGCAATAAAATTAAAAATGCTTATAAAACATAAACCAAACGTTGGAGGTGGTCATTTCTCAATGCGAAGTAATAAACTCGGCACTCTAAAGCACCCGAGAGCGTTTTTTTCGATGCCAACCTAACCAGAGTGACGGGAGCGGCACAATTCAGAAAAAGTGCTCAGCTCGCCGAGAAAATGCGATTTAAGCAATAAAATTAAAAATGCTTATAAAACATAAACCAAACGTTGGAGGTGGTCATTTCTTAATGCGCAGTAATAAACTCGGCACTCTAAAGCACCCGAGAGCGTTTTTTTCGATGCCAACCTAACCAGAGTGACGGGAGCGGCACAATTCAGAAAAAGCGCTCAGCTCGCCGAGAAAATGCGATTTAAGCAATAAAATTAAAAATGCTTATAAAACATAAACCAAACGTTGGAGGTGGTCATTTCCTAATGCGCA
>NW_026872317.1:0-30093 GCF_033458585.1 Syngnathus typhle | reverse complement strand
TTTTTGACTTGTAAATATTTTTGTTTTCTCATGTTCAATGTTTTGACTTAATTTTTCTTGCAGGTTGACGGTTTTGTCATGTTGGGAAACGGGGTCAGGTAAGGATTAGGGTTAGGGTTAGGGTTTGGGTTAGGGTTAGGGTTTAGGATTGGGGTTAGGTTAGGACTGGGGTAGGGAACAGCACACAGACGGAACAGGAGCTTATATGGAAACCGGAAACGCGGGGGGGCACACAGGAGGTGGCACAGGCGAGTTAGGATAGGATAGGGAGTCCCTCCCCCGAAGGAGAGAGACAAAGGCACGGTCCTACCATCCCGGCACCCGCCCCACGAACCAGCCCCAAAGCATCCTGCCCGCTGCGGCCAAGACCAATTTTGGTTTAATAAAGATCATTTGTCTGACCATGGACACATGCTTGTGCTTATTGATTGTGTGATTGTACTTTATCTGTTCGGTCGCCTTTGTTATATAAATAATAGTGAGCCTCGATTTGGCATGCGGGATTGACAGCTTCGTTTGCGTTCAACCCTAACAGTCCCTAAAAGTACCTCGCACATCATTTGTCGTCTCCCCGCATTTTGGGTGGAGCGAGATGTGCGGCATCCATACACTCTCCTATTTGGGTAGAGTTGGGTATCTAATATTTATTATCTATCTCCAATTGGTTTTAAATGGCGTCATGTTGCGCTCCTTCTGTGTGACATTGACAACGTTTCGGCAGCATTTTGTGCCTTCATCAGGTCTGGCACACAGGAATTGTTTCTAAATTTCGGTTAGTTGATTTGCATGGGGAGCTGTTTTCTCCTCCATGGCCGCATCGAGACTGAGGGCTCTTCGCAACAATTGGGCCTTATATAGCGAATTGCGCTTGATTTTAGAAGATTTATTTCTTTCAACTTTATTTAGTGTGACAATTATTTTTTATTTTCTTACAGGCACAGATTGGGCGTACATTTGCGATTTCCGACACAGGTAAGTAAATCCAAGGTAAGTAAATTTGTTTTTATTATGGAAAGTATTTATTCTCAATTACGGTAAGTATTTTTGTTTTTATTATGGAAAGTATTTATTCTCAATTATGGTAAGTATTTGTTTTTCATATTTTTGACTTGTAAATATTTTTGTTTTCTCATGTTCAATGTTTTGACTTAATTTTTCTTGCAGGTTGACGGTTTTGTCATGTTGGGAAACGGGGTCAGGTAAGGATTAGGGTTAGGGTTAGGGTTTGGGTTAGGGTTAGGGTTTAGGATTGGGGTTAGGTTAGGACTGGGGTAGGGAACAGCACACAGACGGAACAGGAGCTTATATGGAAACCGGAAACGCGGGGGGGCACACAGGAGGTGGCACAGGCGAGTTAGGATAGGATAGGGAGTCCCTCCCCCGAAGGAGAGAGACAAAGGCACGGTCCTACCATCCCGGCACCCGCCCCACGAACCAGCCCCAAAGCATCCTGCCCGCTGCGGCCAAGACCAATTTTGGTTTAATAAAGATCATTTGTCTGACCATGGACACATGCTTGTGCTTATTGATTGTGTGATTGTACTTTATCTGTTCGGTCGCCTTTGTTATATAAATAATAGTGAGCCTCGATTTGGCATGCGGGATTGACAGCTTCGTTTGCGTTCAACCCTAACAGTCCCTAAAAGTACCTCGCACATCATTTGTCGTCTCCCCGCATTTTGGGTGGAGCGAGATGTGCGGCATCCATACACTCTCCTATTTGGGTAGAGTTGGGTATCTAATATTTATTATCTATCTCCAATTGGTTTTAAATGGCGTCATGTTGCGCTCCTTCTGTGTGACATTGACAACGTTTCGGCAGCATTTTGTGCCTTCATCAGGTCTGGCACACAGGAATTGTTTCTAAATTTCGGTTAGTTGATTTGCATGGGGAGCTGTTTTCTCCTCCATGGCCGCATCGAGACTGAGGGCTCTTCGCAACAATTGGGCCTTATATAGCGAATTGCGCTTGATTTTAGAAGATTTATTTCTTTCAACTTTATTTAGTGTGACAATTATTTTTTATTTTCTTACAGGCACAGATTGGGCGTACATTTGCGATTTCCGACACAGGTAAGTAAATCCAAGGTAAGTAAATTTGTTTTTATTATGGAAAGTATTTATTCTCAATTACGGTAAGTATTTTTGTTTTTATTATGGAAAGTATTTATTCTCAATTATGGTAAGTATTTGTTTTTCATATTTTTGACTTGTAAATATTTTTGTTTTCTCATGTTCAATGTTTTGACTTAATTTTTCTTGCAGGTTGACGGTTTTGTCATGTTGGGAAACGGGGTCAGGTAAGGATTAGGGTTAGGGTTAGGGTTTGGGTTAGGGTTAGGGTTTAGGATTGGGGTTAGGTTAGGACTGGGGTAGGGAACAGCACACAGACGGAACAGGAGCTTATATGGAAACCGGAAACGCGGGGGGGCACACAGGAGGTGGCACAGGCGAGTTAGGATAGGATAGGGAGTCCCTCCCCCGAAGGAGAGAGACAAAGGCACGGTCCTACCATCCCGGCACCCGCCCCACGAACCAGCCCCAAAGCATCCTGCCCGCTGCGGCCAAGACCAATTTTGGTTTAATAAAGATCATTTGTCTGACCATGGACACATGCTTGTGCTTATTGATTGTGTGATTGTACTTTATCTGTTCGGTCGCCTTTGTTATATAAATAATAGTGAGCCTCGATTTGGCATGCGGGATTGACAGCTTCGTTTGCGTTCAACCCTAACAGTCCCTAAAAGTACCTCGCACATCATTTGTCGTCTCCCCGCATTTTGGGTGGAGCGAGATGTGCGGCATCCATACACTCTCCTATTTGGGTAGAGTTGGGTATCTAATATTTATTATCTATCTCCAATTGGTTTTAAATGGCGTCATGTTGCGCTCCTTCTGTGTGACATTGACAACGTTTCGGCAGCATTTTGTGCCTTCATCAGGTCTGGCACACAGGAATTGTTTCTAAATTTCGGTTAGTTGATTTGCATGGGGAGCTGTTTTCTCCTCCATGGCCGCATCGAGACTGAGGGCTCTTCGCAACAATTGGGCCTTATATAGCGAATTGCGCTTGATTTTAGAAGATTTATTTCTTTCAACTTTATTTAGTGTGACAATTATTTTTTATTTTCTTACAGGCACAGATTGGGCGTACATTTGCGATTTCCGACACAGGTAAGTAAATCCAAGGTAAGTAAATTTGTTTTTATTATGGAAAGTATTTATTCTCAATTACGGTAAGTATTTTTGTTTTTATTATGGAAAGTATTTATTCTCAATTATGGTAAGTATTTGTTTTTCATATTTTTGACTTGTAAATATTTTTGTTTTCTCATGTTCAATGTTTTGACTTAATTTTTCTTGCAGGTTGACGGTTTTGTCATGTTGGGAAACGGGGTCAGGTAAGGATTAGGGTTAGGGTTAGGGTTTGGGTTAGGGTTAGGGTTTAGGATTGGGGTTAGGTTAGGACTGGGGTAGGGAACAGCACACAGACGGAACAGGAGCTTATATGGAAACCGGAAACGCGGGGGGGCACACAGGAGGTGGCACAGGCGAGTTAGGATAGGATAGGGAGTCCCTCCCCCGAAGGAGAGAGACAAAGGCACGGTCCTACCATCCCGGCACCCGCCCCACGAACCAGCCCCAAAGCATCCTGCCCGCTGCGGCCAAGACCAATTTTGGTTTAATAAAGATCATTTGTCTGACCATGGACACATGCTTGTGCTTATTGATTGTGTGATTGTACTTTATCTGTTCGGTCGCCTTTGTTATATAAATAATAGTGAGCCTCGATTTGGCATGCGGGATTGACAGCTTCGTTTGCGTTCAACCCTAACAGTCCCTAAAAGTACCTCGCACATCATTTGTCGTCTCCCCGCATTTTGGGTGGAGCGAGATGTGCGGCATCCATACACTCTCCTATTTGGGTAGAGTTGGGTATCTAATATTTATTATCTATCTCCAATTGGTTTTAAATGGCGTCATGTTGCGCTCCTTCTGTGTGACATTGACAACGTTTCGGCAGCATTTTGTGCCTTCATCAGGTCTGGCACACAGGAATTGTTTCTAAATTTCGGTTAGTTGATTTGCATGGGGAGCTGTTTTCTCCTCCATGGCCGCATCGAGACTGAGGGCTCTTCGCAACAATTGGGCCTTATATAGCGAATTGCGCTTGATTTTAGAAGATTTATTTCTTTCAACTTTATTTAGTGTGACAATTATTTTTTATTTTCTTACAGGCACAGATTGGGCGTACATTTGCGATTTCCGACACAGGTAAGTAAATCCAAGGTAAGTAAATTTGTTTTTATTATGGAAAGTATTTATTCTCAATTACGGTAAGTATTTTTGTTTTTATTATGGAAAGTATTTATTCTCAATTATGGTAAGTATTTGTTTTTCATATTTTTGACTTGTAAATATTTTTGTTTTCTCATGTTCAATGTTTTGACTTAATTTTTCTTGCAGGTTGACGGTTTTGTCATGTTGGGAAACGGGGTCAGGTAAGGATTAGGGTTAGGGTTAGGGTTTGGGTTAGGGTTAGGGTTTAGGATTGGGGTTAGGTTAGGACTGGGGTAGGGAACAGCACACAGACGGAACAGGAGCTTATATGGAAACCGGAAACGCGGGGGGGCACACAGGAGGTGGCACAGGCGAGTTAGGATAGGATAGGGAGTCCCTCCCCCGAAGGAGAGAGACAAAGGCACGGTCCTACCATCCCGGCACCCGCCCCACGAACCAGCCCCAAAGCATCCTGCCCGCTGCGGCCAAGACCAATTTTGGTTTAATAAAGATCATTTGTCTGACCATGGACACATGCTTGTGCTTATTGATTGTGTGATTGTACTTTATCTGTTCGGTCGCCTTTGTTATATAAATAATAGTGAGCCTCGATTTGGCATGCGGGATTGACAGCTTCGTTTGCGTTCAACCCTAACAGTCCCTAAAAGTACCTCGCACATCATTTGTCGTCTCCCCGCATTTTGGGTGGAGCGAGATGTGCGGCATCCATACACTCTCCTATTTGGGTAGAGTTGGGTATCTAATATTTATTATCTATCTCCAATTGGTTTTAAATGGCGTCATGTTGCGCTCCTTCTGTGTGACATTGACAACGTTTCGGCAGCATTTTGTGCCTTCATCAGGTCTGGCACACAGGAATTGTTTCTAAATTTCGGTTAGTTGATTTGCATGGGGAGCTGTTTTCTCCTCCATGGCCGCATCGAGACTGAGGGCTCTTCGCAACAATTGGGCCTTATATAGCGAATTGCGCTTGATTTTAGAAGATTTATTTCTTTCAACTTTATTTAGTGTGACAATTATTTTTTATTTTCTTACAGGCACAGATTGGGCGTACATTTGCGATTTCCGACACAGGTAAGTAAATCCAAGGTAAGTAAATTTGTTTTTATTATGGAAAGTATTTATTCTCAATTACGGTAAGTATTTTTGTTTTTATTATGGAAAGTATTTATTCTCAATTATGGTAAGTATTTGTTTTTCATATTTTTGACTTGTAAATATTTTTGTTTTCTCATGTTCAATGTTTTGACTTAATTTTTCTTGCAGGTTGACGGTTTTGTCATGTTGGGAAACGGGGTCAGGTAAGGATTAGGGTTAGGGTTAGGGTTTGGGTTAGGGTTAGGGTTTAGGATTGGGGTTAGGTTAGGACTGGGGTAGGGAACAGCACACAGACGGAACAGGAGCTTATATGGAAACCGGAAACGCGGGGGGGCACACAGGAGGTGGCACAGGCGAGTTAGGATAGGATAGGGAGTCCCTCCCCCGAAGGAGAGAGACAAAGGCACGGTCCTACCATCCCGGCACCCGCCCCACGAACCAGCCCCAAAGCATCCTGCCCGCTGCGGCCAAGACCAATTTTGGTTTAATAAAGATCATTTGTCTGACCATGGACACATGCTTGTGCTTATTGATTGTGTGATTGTACTTTATCTGTTCGGTCGCCTTTGTTATATAAATAATAGTGAGCCTCGATTTGGCATGCGGGATTGACAGCTTCGTTTGCGTTCAACCCTAACAGTCCCTAAAAGTACCTCGCACATCATTTGTCGTCTCCCCGCATTTTGGGTGGAGCGAGATGTGCGGCATCCATACACTCTCCTATTTGGGTAGAGTTGGGTATCTAATATTTATTATCTATCTCCAATTGGTTTTAAATGGCGTCATGTTGCGCTCCTTCTGTGTGACATTGACAACGTTTCGGCAGCATTTTGTGCCTTCATCAGGTCTGGCACACAGGAATTGTTTCTAAATTTCGGTTAGTTGATTTGCATGGGGAGCTGTTTTCTCCTCCATGGCCGCATCGAGACTGAGGGCTCTTCGCAACAATTGGGCCTTATATAGCGAATTGCGCTTGATTTTAGAAGATTTATTTCTTTCAACTTTATTTAGTGTGACAATTATTTTTTATTTTCTTACAGGCACAGATTGGGCGTACATTTGCGATTTCCGACACAGGTAAGTAAATCCAAGGTAAGTAAATTTGTTTTTATTATGGAAAGTATTTATTCTCAATTACGGTAAGTATTTTTGTTTTTATTATGGAAAGTATTTATTCTCAATTATGGTAAGTATTTGTTTTTCATATTTTTGACTTGTAAATATTTTTGTTTTCTCATGTTCAATGTTTTGACTTAATTTTTCTTGCAGGTTGACGGTTTTGTCATGTTGGGAAACGGGGTCAGGTAAGGATTAGGGTTAGGGTTAGGGTTTGGGTTAGGGTTAGGGTTTAGGATTGGGGTTAGGTTAGGACTGGGGTAGGGAACAGCACACAGACGGAACAGGAGCTTATATGGAAACCGGAAACGCGGGGGGGCACACAGGAGGTGGCACAGGCGAGTTAGGATAGGATAGGGAGTCCCTCCCCCGAAGGAGAGAGACAAAGGCACGGTCCTACCATCCCGGCACCCGCCCCACGAACCAGCCCCAAAGCATCCTGCCCGCTGCGGCCAAGACCAATTTTGGTTTAATAAAGATCATTTGTCTGACCATGGACACATGCTTGTGCTTATTGATTGTGTGATTGTACTTTATCTGTTCGGTCGCCTTTGTTATATAAATAATAGTGAGCCTCGATTTGGCATGCGGGATTGACAGCTTCGTTTGCGTTCAACCCTAACAGTCCCTAAAAGTACCTCGCACATCATTTGTCGTCTCCCCGCATTTTGGGTGGAGCGAGATGTGCGGCATCCATACACTCTCCTATTTGGGTAGAGTTGGGTATCTAATATTTATTATCTATCTCCAATTGGTTTTAAATGGCGTCATGTTGCGCTCCTTCTGTGTGACATTGACAACGTTTCGGCAGCATTTTGTGCCTTCATCAGGTCTGGCACACAGGAATTGTTTCTAAATTTCGGTTAGTTGATTTGCATGGGGAGCTGTTTTCTCCTCCATGGCCGCATCGAGACTGAGGGCTCTTCGCAACAATTGGGCCTTATATAGCGAATTGCGCTTGATTTTAGAAGATTTATTTCTTTCAACTTTATTTAGTGTGACAATTATTTTTTATTTTCTTACAGGCACAGATTGGGCGTACATTTGCGATTTCCGACACAGGTAAGTAAATCCAAGGTAAGTAAATTTGTTTTTATTATGGAAAGTATTTATTCTCAATTACGGTAAGTATTTTTGTTTTTATTATGGAAAGTATTTATTCTCAATTATGGTAAGTATTTGTTTTTCATATTTTTGACTTGTAAATATTTTTGTTTTCTCATGTTCAATGTTTTGACTTAATTTTTCTTGCAGGTTGACGGTTTTGTCATGTTGGGAAACGGGGTCAGGTAAGGATTAGGGTTAGGGTTAGGGTTTGGGTTAGGGTTAGGGTTTAGGATTGGGGTTAGGTTAGGACTGGGGTAGGGAACAGCACACAGACGGAACAGGAGCTTATATGGAAACCGGAAACGCGGGGGGGCACACAGGAGGTGGCACAGGCGAGTTAGGATAGGATAGGGAGTCCCTCCCCCGAAGGAGAGAGACAAAGGCACGGTCCTACCATCCCGGCACCCGCCCCACGAACCAGCCCCAAAGCATCCTGCCCGCTGCGGCCAAGACCAATTTTGGTTTAATAAAGATCATTTGTCTGACCATGGACACATGCTTGTGCTTATTGATTGTGTGATTGTACTTTATCTGTTCGGTCGCCTTTGTTATATAAATAATAGTGAGCCTCGATTTGGCATGCGGGATTGACAGCTTCGTTTGCGTTCAACCCTAACAGTCCCTAAAAGTACCTCGCACATCATTTGTCGTCTCCCCGCATTTTGGGTGGAGCGAGATGTGCGGCATCCATACACTCTCCTATTTGGGTAGAGTTGGGTATCTAATATTTATTATCTATCTCCAATTGGTTTTAAATGGCGTCATGTTGCGCTCCTTCTGTGTGACATTGACAACGTTTCGGCAGCATTTTGTGCCTTCATCAGGTCTGGCACACAGGAATTGTTTCTAAATTTCGGTTAGTTGATTTGCATGGGGAGCTGTTTTCTCCTCCATGGCCGCATCGAGACTGAGGGCTCTTCGCAACAATTGGGCCTTATATAGCGAATTGCGCTTGATTTTAGAAGATTTATTTCTTTCAACTTTATTTAGTGTGACAATTATTTTTTATTTTCTTACAGGCACAGATTGGGCGTACATTTGCGATTTCCGACACAGGTAAGTAAATCCAAGGTAAGTAAATTTGTTTTTATTATGGAAAGTATTTATTCTCAATTACGGTAAGTATTTTTGTTTTTATTATGGAAAGTATTTATTCTCAATTATGGTAAGTATTTGTTTTTCATATTTTTGACTTGTAAATATTTTTGTTTTCTCATGTTCAATGTTTTGACTTAATTTTTCTTGCAGGTTGACGGTTTTGTCATGTTGGGAAACGGGGTCAGGTAAGGATTAGGGTTAGGGTTAGGGTTTGGGTTAGGGTTAGGGTTTAGGATTGGGGTTAGGTTAGGACTGGGGTAGGGAACAGCACACAGACGGAACAGGAGCTTATATGGAAACCGGAAACGCGGGGGGGCACACAGGAGGTGGCACAGGCGAGTTAGGATAGGATAGGGAGTCCCTCCCCCGAAGGAGAGAGACAAAGGCACGGTCCTACCATCCCGGCACCCGCCCCACGAACCAGCCCCAAAGCATCCTGCCCGCTGCGGCCAAGACCAATTTTGGTTTAATAAAGATCATTTGTCTGACCATGGACACATGCTTGTGCTTATTGATTGTGTGATTGTACTTTATCTGTTCGGTCGCCTTTGTTATATAAATAATAGTGAGCCTCGATTTGGCATGCGGGATTGACAGCTTCGTTTGCGTTCAACCCTAACAGTCCCTAAAAGTACCTCGCACATCATTTGTCGTCTCCCCGCATTTTGGGTGGAGCGAGATGTGCGGCATCCATACACTCTCCTATTTGGGTAGAGTTGGGTATCTAATATTTATTATCTATCTCCAATTGGTTTTAAATGGCGTCATGTTGCGCTCCTTCTGTGTGACATTGACAACGTTTCGGCAGCATTTTGTGCCTTCATCAGGTCTGGCACACAGGAATTGTTTCTAAATTTCGGTTAGTTGATTTGCATGGGGAGCTGTTTTCTCCTCCATGGCCGCATCGAGACTGAGGGCTCTTCGCAACAATTGGGCCTTATATAGCGAATTGCGCTTGATTTTAGAAGATTTATTTCTTTCAACTTTATTTAGTGTGACAATTATTTTTTATTTTCTTACAGGCACAGATTGGGCGTACATTTGCGATTTCCGACACAGGTAAGTAAATCCAAGGTAAGTAAATTTGTTTTTATTATGGAAAGTATTTATTCTCAATTACGGTAAGTATTTTTGTTTTTATTATGGAAAGTATTTATTCTCAATTATGGTAAGTATTTGTTTTTCATATTTTTGACTTGTAAATATTTTTGTTTTCTCATGTTCAATGTTTTGACTTAATTTTTCTTGCAGGTTGACGGTTTTGTCATGTTGGGAAACGGGGTCAGGTAAGGATTAGGGTTAGGGTTAGGGTTTGGGTTAGGGTTAGGGTTTAGGATTGGGGTTAGGTTAGGACTGGGGTAGGGAACAGCACACAGACGGAACAGGAGCTTATATGGAAACCGGAAACGCGGGGGGGCACACAGGAGGTGGCACAGGCGAGTTAGGATAGGATAGGGAGTCCCTCCCCCGAAGGAGAGAGACAAAGGCACGGTCCTACCATCCCGGCACCCGCCCCACGAACCAGCCCCAAAGCATCCTGCCCGCTGCGGCCAAGACCAATTTTGGTTTAATAAAGATCATTTGTCTGACCATGGACACATGCTTGTGCTTATTGATTGTGTGATTGTACTTTATCTGTTCGGTCGCCTTTGTTATATAAATAATAGTGAGCCTCGATTTGGCATGCGGGATTGACAGCTTCGTTTGCGTTCAACCCTAACAGTCCCTAAAAGTACCTCGCACATCATTTGTCGTCTCCCCGCATTTTGGGTGGAGCGAGATGTGCGGCATCCATACACTCTCCTATTTGGGTAGAGTTGGGTATCTAATATTTATTATCTATCTCCAATTGGTTTTAAATGGCGTCATGTTGCGCTCCTTCTGTGTGACATTGACAACGTTTCGGCAGCATTTTGTGCCTTCATCAGGTCTGGCACACAGGAATTGTTTCTAAATTTCGGTTAGTTGATTTGCATGGGGAGCTGTTTTCTCCTCCATGGCCGCATCGAGACTGAGGGCTCTTCGCAACAATTGGGCCTTATATAGCGAATTGCGCTTGATTTTAGAAGATTTATTTCTTTCAACTTTATTTAGTGTGACAATTATTTTTTATTTTCTTACAGGCACAGATTGGGCGTACATTTGCGATTTCCGACACAGGTAAGTAAATCCAAGGTAAGTAAATTTGTTTTTATTATGGAAAGTATTTATTCTCAATTACGGTAAGTATTTTAGTTTTTATTATGGAAAGTATTTATTCTCAATTATGGTAAGTATTTGTTTTTCATATTTTTGACTTGTAAATATTTTTGTTTTCTCATGTTCAATGTTTTGACTTAATTTTTCTTGCAGGTTGACGGTTTTGTCATGTTGGGAAACGGGGTCAGGTAAGGATTAGGGTTAGGGTTAGGGTTTGGGTTAGGGTTAGGGTTTAGGATTGGGGTTAGGTTAGGACTGGGGTAGGGAACAGCACACAGACGGAACAGGAGCTTATATGGAAACCGGAAACGCGGGGGGGCACACAGGAGGTGGCACAGGCGAGTTAGGATAGGATAGGGAGTCCCTCCCCCGAAGGAGAGAGACAAAGGCACGGTCCTACCATCCCGGCACCCGCCCCACGAACCAGCCCCAAAGCATCCTGCCCGCTGCGGCCAAGACCAATTTTGGTTTAATAAAGATCATTTGTCTGACCATGGACACATGCTTGTGCTTATTGATTGTGTGATTGTACTTTATCTGTTCGGTCGCCTTTGTTATATAAATAATAGTGAGCCTCGATTTGGCATGCGGGATTGACAGCTTCGTTTGCGTTCAACCCTAACAGTCCCTAAAAGTACCTCGCACATCATTTGTCGTCTCCCCGCATTTTGGGTGGAGCGAGATGTGCGGCATCCATACACTCTCCTATTTGGGTAGAGTTGGGTATCTAATATTTATTATCTATCTCCAATTGGTTTTAAATGGCGTCATGTTGCGCTCCTTCTGTGTGACATTGACAACGTTTCGGCAGCATTTTGTGCCTTCATCAGGTCTGGCACACAGGAATTGTTTCTAAATTTCGGTTAGTTGATTTGCATGGGGAGCTGTTTTCTCCTCCATGGCCGCATCGAGACTGAGGGCTCTTCGCAACAATTGGGCCTTATATAGCGAATTGCGCTTGATTTTAGAAGATTTATTTCTTTCAACTTTATTTAGTGTGACAATTATTTTTTATTTTCTTACAGGCACAGATTGGGCGTACATTTGCGATTTCCGACACAGGTAAGTAAATCCAAGGTAAGTAAATTTGTTTTTATTATGGAAAGTATTTATTCTCAATTACGGTAAGTATTTTTGTTTTTATTATGGAAAGTATTTATTCTCAATTATGGTAAGTATTTGTTTTTCATATTTTTGACTTGTAAATATTTTTGTTTTCTCATGTTCAATGTTTTGACTTAATTTTTCTTGCAGGTTGACGGTTTTGTCATGTTGGGAAACGGGGTCAGGTAAGGATTAGGGTTAGGGTTAGGGTTTGGGTTAGGGTTAGGGTTTAGGATTGGGGTTAGGTTAGGACTGGGGTAGGGAACAGCACACAGACGGAACAGGAGCTTATATGGAAACCGGAAACGCGGGGGGGCACACAGGAGGTGGCACAGGCGAGTTAGGATAGGATAGGGAGTCCCTCCCCCGAAGGAGAGAGACAAAGGCACGGTCCTACCATCCCGGCACCCGCCCCACGAACCAGCCCCAAAGCATCCTGCCCGCTGCGGCCAAGACCAATTTTGGTTTAATAAAGATCATTTGTCTGACCATGGACACATGCTTGTGCTTATTGATTGTGTGATTGTACTTTATCTGTTCGGTCGCCTTTGTTATATAAATAATAGTGAGCCTCGATTTGGCATGCGGGATTGACAGCTTCGTTTGCGTTCAACCCTAACAGTCCCTAAAAGTACCTCGCACATCATTTGTCGTCTCCCCGCATTTTGGGTGGAGCGAGATGTGCGGCATCCATACACTCTCCTATTTGGGTAGAGTTGGGTATCTAATATTTATTATCTATCTCCAATTGGTTTTAAATGGCGTCATGTTGCGCTCCTTCTGTGTGACATTGACAACGTTTCGGCAGCATTTTGTGCCTTCATCAGGTCTGGCACACAGGAATTGTTTCTAAATTTCGGTTAGTTGATTTGCATGGGGAGCTGTTTTCTCCTCCATGGCCGCATCGAGACTGAGGGCTCTTCGCAACAATTGGGCCTTATATAGCGAATTGCGCTTGATTTTAGAAGATTTATTTCTTTCAACTTTATTTAGTGTGACAATTATTTTTTATTTTCTTACAGGCACAGATTGGGCGTACATTTGCGATTTCCGACACAGGTAAGTAAATCCAAGGTAAGTAAATTTGTTTTTATTATGGAAAGTATTTATTCTCAATTACGGTAAGTATTTTTGTTTTTATTATGGAAAGTATTTATTCTCAATTATGGTAAGTATTTGTTTTTCATATTTTTGACTTGTAAATATTTTTGTTTTCTCATGTTCAATGTTTTGACTTAATTTTTCTTGCAGGTTGACGGTTTTGTCATGTTGGGAAACGGGGTCAGGTAAGGATTAGGGTTAGGGTTAGGGTTTGGGTTAGGGTTAGGGTTTAGGATTGGGGTTAGGTTAGGACTGGGGTAGGGAACAGCACACAGACGGAACAGGAGCTTATATGGAAACCGGAAACGCGGGGGGGCACACAGGAGGTGGCACAGGCGAGTTAGGATAGGATAGGGAGTCCCTCCCCCGAAGGAGAGAGACAAAGGCACGGTCCTACCATCCCGGCACCCGCCCCACGAACCAGCCCCAAAGCATCCTGCCCGCTGCGGCCAAGACCAATTTTGGTTTAATAAAGATCATTTGTCTGACCATGGACACATGCTTGTGCTTATTGATTGTGTGATTGTACTTTATCTGTTCGGTCGCCTTTGTTATATAAATAATAGTGAGCCTCGATTTGGCATGCGGGATTGACAGCTTCGTTTGCGTTCAACCCTAACAGTCCCTAAAAGTACCTCGCACATCATTTGTCGTCTCCCCGCATTTTGGGTGGAGCGAGATGTGCGGCATCCATACACTCTCCTATTTGGGTAGAGTTGGGTATCTAATATTTATTATCTATCTCCAATTGGTTTTAAATGGCGTCATGTTGCGCTCCTTCTGTGTGACATTGACAACGTTTCGGCAGCATTTTGTGCCTTCATCAGGTCTGGCACACAGGAATTGTTTCTAAATTTCGGTTAGTTGATTTGCATGGGGAGCTGTTTTCTCCTCCATGGCCGCATCGAGACTGAGGGCTCTTCGCAACAATTGGGCCTTATATAGCGAATTGCGCTTGATTTTAGAAGATTTATTTCTTTCAACTTTATTTAGTGTGACAATTATTTTTTATTTTCTTACAGGCACAGATTGGGCGTACATTTGCGATTTCCGACACAGGTAAGTAAATCCAAGGTAAGTAAATTTGTTTTTATTATGGAAAGTATTTATTCTCAATTACGGTAAGTATTTTTGTTTTTATTATGGAAAGTATTTATTCTCAATTATGGTAAGTATTTGTTTTTCATATTTTTGACTTGTAAATATTTTTGTTTTCTCATGTTCAATGTTTTGACTTAATTTTTCTTGCAGGTTGACGGTTTTGTCATGTTGGGAAACGGGGTCAGGTAAGGATTAGGGTTAGGGTTAGGGTTTGGGTTAGGGTTAGGGTTTAGGATTGGGGTTAGGTTAGGACTGGGGTAGGGAACAGCACACAGACGGAACAGGAGCTTATATGGAAACCGGAAACGCGGGGGGGCACACAGGAGGTGGCACAGGCGAGTTAGGATAGGATAGGGAGTCCCTCCCCCGAAGGAGAGAGACAAAGGCACGGTCCTACCATCCCGGCACCCGCCCCACGAACCAGCCCCAAAGCATCCTGCCCGCTGCGGCCAAGACCAATTTTGGTTTAATAAAGATCATTTGTCTGACCATGGACACATGCTTGTGCTTATTGATTGTGTGATTGTACTTTATCTGTTCGGTCGCCTTTGTTATATAAATAATAGTGAGCCTCGATTTGGCATGCGGGATTGACAGCTTCGTTTGCGTTCAACCCTAACAGTCCCTAAAAGTACCTCGCACATCATTTGTCGTCTCCCCGCATTTTGGGTGGAGCGAGATGTGCGGCATCCATACACTCTCCTATTTGGGTAGAGTTGGGTATCTAATATTTATTATCTATCTCCAATTGGTTTTAAATGGCGTCATGTTGCGCTCCTTCTGTGTGACATTGACAACGTTTCGGCAGCATTTTGTGCCTTCATCAGGTCTGGCACACAGGAATTGTTTCTAAATTTCGGTTAGTTGATTTGCATGGGGAGCTGTTTTCTCCTCCATGGCCGCATCGAGACTGAGGGCTCTTCGCAACAATTGGGCCTTATATAGCGAATTGCGCTTGATTTTAGAAGATTTATTTCTTTCAACTTTATTTAGTGTGACAATTATTTTTTATTTTCTTACAGGCACAGATTGGGCGTACATTTGCGATTTCCGACACAGGTAAGTAAATCCAAGGTAAGTAAATTTGTTTTTATTATGGAAAGTATTTATTCTCAATTACGGTAAGTATTTTTGTTTTTATTATGGAAAGTATTTATTCTCAATTATGGTAAGTATTTGTTTTTCATATTTTTGACTTGTAAATATTTTTGTTTTCTCATGTTCAATGTTTTGACTTAATTTTTCTTGCAGGTTGACGGTTTTGTCATGTTGGGAAACGGGGTCAGGTAAGGATTAGGGTTAGGGTTAGGGTTTGGGTTAGGGTTAGGGTTTAGGATTGGGGTTAGGTTAGGACTGGGGTAGGGAACAGCACACAGACGGAACAGGAGCTTATATGGAAACCGGAAACGCGGGGGGGCACACAGGAGGTGGCACAGGCGAGTTAGGATAGGATAGGGAGTCCCTCCCCCGAAGGAGAGAGACAAAGGCACGGTCCTACCATCCCGGCACCCGCCCCACGAACCAGCCCCAAAGCATCCTGCCCGCTGCGGCCAAGACCAATTTTGGTTTAATAAAGATCATTTGTCTGACCATGGACACATGCTTGTGCTTATTGATTGTGTGATTGTACTTTATCTGTTCGGTCGCCTTTGTTATATAAATAATAGTGAGCCTCGATTTGGCATGCGGGATTGACAGCTTCGTTTGCGTTCAACCCTAACAGTCCCTAAAAGTACCTCGCACATCATTTGTCGTCTCCCCGCATTTTGGGTGGAGCGAGATGTGCGGCATCCATACACTCTCCTATTTGGGTAGAGTTGGGTATCTAATATTTATTATCTATCTCCAATTGGTTTTAAATGGCGTCATGTTGCGCTCCTTCTGTGTGACATTGACAACGTTTCGGCAGCATTTTGTGCCTTCATCAGGTCTGGCACACAGGAATTGTTTCTAAATTTCGGTTAGTTGATTTGCATGGGGAGCTGTTTTCTCCTCCATGGCCGCATCGAGACTGAGGGCTCTTCGCAACAATTGGGCCTTATATAGCGAATTGCGCTTGATTTTAGAAGATTTATTTCTTTCAACTTTATTTAGTGTGACAATTATTTTTTATTTTCTTACAGGCACAGATTGGGCGTACATTTGCGATTTCCGACACAGGTAAGTAAATCCAAGGTAAGTAAATTTGTTTTTATTATGGAAAGTATTTATTCTCAATTACGGTAAGTATTTTTGTTTTTATTATGGAAAGTATTTATTCTCAATTATGGTAAGTATTTGTTTTTCATATTTTTGACTTGTAAATATTTTTGTTTTCTCATGTTCAATGTTTTGACTTAATTTTTCTTGCAGGTTGACGGTTTTGTCATGTTGGGAAACGGGGTCAGGTAAGGATTAGGGTTAGGGTTAGGGTTTGGGTTAGGGTTAGGGTTTAGGATTGGGGTTAGGTTAGGACTGGGGTAGGGAACAGCACACAGACGGAACAGGAGCTTATATGGAAACCGGAAACGCGGGGGGGCACACAGGAGGTGGCACAGGCGAGTTAGGATAGGATAGGGAGTCCCTCCCCCGAAGGAGAGAGACAAAGGCACGGTCCTACCATCCCGGCACCCGCCCCACGAACCAGCCCCAAAGCATCCTGCCCGCTGCGGCCAAGACCAATTTTGGTTTAATAAAGATCATTTGTCTGACCATGGACACATGCTTGTGCTTATTGATTGTGTGATTGTACTTTATCTGTTCGGTCGCCTTTGTTATATAAATAATAGTGAGCCTCGATTTGGCATGCGGGATTGACAGCTTCGTTTGCGTTCAACCCTAACAGTCCCTAAAAGTACCTCGCACATCATTTGTCGTCTCCCCGCATTTTGGGTGGAGCGAGATGTGCGGCATCCATACACTCTCCTATTTGGGTAGAGTTGGGTATCTAATATTTATTATCTATCTCCAATTGGTTTTAAATGGCGTCATGTTGCGCTCCTTCTGTGTGACATTGACAACGTTTCGGCAGCATTTTGTGCCTTCATCAGGTCTGGCACACAGGAATTGTTTCTAAATTTCGGTTAGTTGATTTGCATGGGGAGCTGTTTTCTCCTCCATGGCCGCATCGAGACTGAGGGCTCTTCGCAACAATTGGGCCTTATATAGCGAATTGCGCTTGATTTTAGAAGATTTATTTCTTTCAACTTTATTTAGTGTGACAATTATTTTTTATTTTCTTACAGGCACAGATTGGGCGTACATTTGCGATTTCCGACACAGGTAAGTAAATCCAAGGTAAGTAAATTTGTTTTTATTATGGAAAGTATTTATTCTCAATTACGGTAAGTATTTTTGTTTTTATTATGGAAAGTATTTATTCTCAATTATGGTAAGTATTTGTTTTTCATATTTTTGACTTGTAAATATTTTTGTTTTCTCATGTTCAATGTTTTGACTTAATTTTTCTTGCAGGTTGACGGTTTTGTCATGTTGGGAAACGGGGTCAGGTAAGGATTAGGGTTAGGGTTAGGGTTTGGGTTAGGGTTAGGGTTTAGGATTGGGGTTAGGTTAGGACTGGGGTAGGGAACAGCACACAGACGGAACAGGAGCTTATATGGAAACCGGAAACGCGGGGGGGCACACAGGAGGTGGCACAGGCGAGTTAGGATAGGATAGGGAGTCCCTCCCCCGAAGGAGAGAGACAAAGGCACGGTCCTACCATCCCGGCACCCGCCCCACGAACCAGCCCCAAAGCATCCTGCCCGCTGCGGCCAAGACCAATTTTGGTTTAATAAAGATCATTTGTCTGACCATGGACACATGCTTGTGCTTATTGATTGTGTGATTGTACTTTATCTGTTCGGTCGCCTTTGTTATATAAATAATAGTGAGCCTCGATTTGGCATGCGGGATTGACAGCTTCGTTTGCGTTCAACCCTAACAGTCCCTAAAAGTACCTCGCACATCATTTGTCGTCTCCCCGCATTTTGGGTGGAGCGAGATGTGCGGCATCCATACACTCTCCTATTTGGGTAGAGTTGGGTATCTAATATTTATTATCTATCTCCAATTGGTTTTAAATGGCGTCATGTTGCGCTCCTTCTGTGTGACATTGACAACGTTTCGGCAGCATTTTGTGCCTTCATCAGGTCTGGCACACAGGAATTGTTTCTAAATTTCGGTTAGTTGATTTGCATGGGGAGCTGTTTTCTCCTCCATGGCCGCATCGAGACTGAGGGCTCTTCGCAACAATTGGGCCTTATATAGCGAATTGCGCTTGATTTTAGAAGATTTATTTCTTTCAACTTTATTTAGTGTGACAATTATTTTTTATTTTCTTACAGGCACAGATTGGGCGTACATTTGCGATTTCCGACACAGGTAAGTAAATCCAAGGTAAGTAAATTTGTTTTTATTATGGAAAGTATTTATTCTCAATTACGGTAAGTATTTTTGTTTTTATTATGGAAAGTATTTATTCTCAATTATGGTAAGTATTTGTTTTTCATATTTTTGACTTGTAAATATTTTTGTTTTCTCATGTTCAATGTTTTGACTTAATTTTTCTTGCAGGTTGACGGTTTTGTCATGTTGGGAAACGGGGTCAGGTAAGGATTAGGGTTAGGGTTAGGGTTTGGGTTAGGGTTAGGGTTTAGGATTGGGGTTAGGTTAGGACTGGGGTAGGGAACAGCACACAGACGGAACAGGAGCTTATATGGAAACCGGAAACGCGGGGGGGCACACAGGAGGTGGCACAGGCGAGTTAGGATAGGATAGGGAGTCCCTCCCCCGAAGGAGAGAGACAAAGGCACGGTCCTACCATCCCGGCACCCGCCCCACGAACCAGCCCCAAAGCATCCTGCCCGCTGCGGCCAAGACCAATTTTGGTTTAATAAAGATCATTTGTCTGACCATGGACACATGCTTGTGCTTATTGATTGTGTGATTGTACTTTATCTGTTCGGTCGCCTTTGTTATATAAATAATAGTGAGCCTCGATTTGGCATGCGGGATTGACAGCTTCGTTTGCGTTCAACCCTAACAGTCCCTAAAAGTACCTCGCACATCATTTGTCGTCTCCCCGCATTTTGGGTGGAGCGAGATGTGCGGCATCCATACACTCTCCTATTTGGGTAGAGTTGGGTATCTAATATTTATTATCTATCTCCAATTGGTTTTAAATGGCGTCATGTTGCGCTCCTTCTGTGTGACATTGACAACGTTTCGGCAGCATTTTGTGCCTTCATCAGGTCTGGCACACAGGAATTGTTTCTAAATTTCGGTTAGTTGATTTGCATGGGGAGCTGTTTTCTCCTCCATGGCCGCATCGAGACTGAGGGCTCTTCGCAACAATTGGGCCTTATATAGCGAATTGCGCTTGATTTTAGAAGATTTATTTCTTTCAACTTTATTTAGTGTGACAATTATTTTTTATTTTCTTACAGGCACAGATTGGGCGTACATTTGCGATTTCCGACACAGGTAAGTAAATCCAAGGTAAGTAAATTTGTTTTTATTATGGAAAGTATTTATTCTCAATTACGGTAAGTATTTTTGTTTTTATTATGGAAAGTATTTATTCTCAATTATGGTAAGTATTTGTTTTTCATATTTTTGACTTGTAAATATTTTTGTTTTCTCATGTTCAATGTTTTGACTTAATTTTTCTTGCAGGTTGACGGTTTTGTCATGTTGGGAAACGGGGTCAGGTAAGGATTAGGGTTAGGGTTAGGGTTTGGGTTAGGGTTAGGGTTTAGGATTGGGGTTAGGTTAGGACTGGGGTAGGGAACAGCACACAGACGGAACAGGAGCTTATATGGAAACCGGAAACGCGGGGGGGCACACAGGAGGTGGCACAGGCGAGTTAGGATAGGATAGGGAGTCCCTCCCCCGAAGGAGAGAGACAAAGGCACGGTCCTACCATCCCGGCACCCGCCCCACGAACCAGCCCCAAAGCATCCTGCCCGCTGCGGCCAAGACCAATTTTGGTTTAATAAAGATCATTTGTCTGACCATGGACACATGCTTGTGCTTATTGATTGTGTGATTGTACTTTATCTGTTCGGTCGCCTTTGTTATATAAATAATAGTGAGCCTCGATTTGGCATGCGGGATTGACAGCTTCGTTTGCGTTCAACCCTAACAGTCCCTAAAAGTACCTCGCACATCATTTGTCGTCTCCCCGCATTTTGGGTGGAGCGAGATGTGCGGCATCCATACACTCTCCTATTTGGGTAGAGTTGGGTATCTAATATTTATTATCTATCTCCAATTGGTTTTAAATGGCGTCATGTTGCGCTCCTTCTGTGTGACATTGACAACGTTTCGGCAGCATTTTGTGCCTTCATCAGGTCTGGCACACAGGAATTGTTTCTAAATTTCGGTTAGTTGATTTGCATGGGGAGCTGTTTTCTCCTCCATGGCCGCATCGAGACTGAGGGCTCTTCGCAACAATTGGGCCTTATATAGCGAATTGCGCTTGATTTTAGAAGATTTATTTCTTTCAACTTTATTTAGTGTGACAATTATTTTTTATTTTCTTACAGGCACAGATTGGGCGTACATTTGCGATTTCCGACACAGGTAAGTAAATCCAAGGTAAGTAAATTTGTTTTTATTATGGAAAGTATTTATTCTCAATTACGGTAAGTATTTTTGTTTTTATTATGGAAAGTATTTATTCTCAATTATGGTAAGTATTTGTTTTTCATATTTTTGACTTGTAAATATTTTTGTTTTCTCATGTTCAATGTTTTGACTTAATTTTTCTTGCAGGTTGACGGTTTTGTCATGTTGGGAAACGGGGTCAGGTAAGGATTAGGGTTAGGGTTAGGGTTTGGGTTAGGGTTAGGGTTTAGGATTGGGGTTAGGTTAGGACTGGGGTAGGGAACAGCACACAGACGGAACAGGAGCTTATATGGAAACCGGAAACGCGGGGGGGCACACAGGAGGTGGCACAGGCGAGTTAGGATAGGATAGGGAGTCCCTCCCCCGAAGGAGAGAGACAAAGGCACGGTCCTACCATCCCGGCACCCGCCCCACGAACCAGCCCCAAAGCATCCTGCCCGCTGCGGCCAAGACCAATTTTGGTTTAATAAAGATCATTTGTCTGACCATGGACACATGCTTGTGCTTATTGATTGTGTGATTGTACTTTATCTGTTCGGTCGCCTTTGTTATATAAATAATAGTGAGCCTCGATTTGGCATGCGGGATTGACAGCTTCGTTTGCGTTCAACCCTAACAGTCCCTAAAAGTACCTCGCACATCATTTGTCGTCTCCCCGCATTTTGGGTGGAGCGAGATGTGCGGCATCCATACACTCTCCTATTTGGGTAGAGTTGGGTATCTAATATTTATTATCTATCTCCAATTGGTTTTAAATGGCGTCATGTTGCGCTCCTTCTGTGTGACATTGACAACGTTTCGGCAGCATTTTGTGCCTTCATCAGGTCTGGCACACAGGAATTGTTTCTAAATTTCGGTTAGTTGATTTGCATGGGGAGCTGTTTTCTCCTCCATGGCCGCATCGAGACTGAGGGCTCTTCGCAACAATTGGGCCTTATATAGCGAATTGCGCTTGATTTTAGAAGATTTATTTCTTTCAACTTTATTTAGTGTGACAATTATTTTTTATTTTCTTACAGGCACAGATTGGGCGTACATTTGCGATTTCCGACACAGGTAAGTAAATCCAAGGTAAGTAAATTTGTTTTTATTATGGAAAGTATTTATTCTCAATTACGGTAAGTATTTTTGTTTTTATTATGGAAAGTATTTATTCTCAATTATGGTAAGTATTTGTTTTTCATATTTTTGACTTGTAAATATTTTTGTTTTCTCATGTTCAATGTTTTGACTTAATTTTTCTTGCAGGTTGACGGTTTTGTCATGTTGGGAAACGGGGTCAGGTAAGGATTAGGGTTAGGGTTAGGGTTTGGGTTAGGGTTAGGGTTTAGGATTGGGGTTAGGTTAGGACTGGGGTAGGGAACAGCACACAGACGGAACAGGAGCTTATATGGAAACCGGAAACGCGGGGGGGCACACAGGAGGTGGCACAGGCGAGTTAGGATAGGATAGGGAGTCCCTCCCCCGAAGGAGAGAGACAAAGGCACGGTCCTACCATCCCGGCACCCGCCCCACGAACCAGCCCCAAAGCATCCTGCCCGCTGCGGCCAAGACCAATTTTGGTTTAATAAAGATCATTTGTCTGACCATGGACACATGCTTGTGCTTATTGATTGTGTGATTGTACTTTATCTGTTCGGTCGCCTTTGTTATATAAATAATAGTGAGCCTCGATTTGGCATGCGGGATTGACAGCTTCGTTTGCGTTCAACCCTAACAGTCCCTAAAAGTACCTCGCACATCATTTGTCGTCTCCCCGCATTTTGGGTGGAGCGAGATGTGCGGCATCCATACACTCTCCTATTTGGGTAGAGTTGGGTATCTAATATTTATTATCTATCTCCAATTGGTTTTAAATGGCGTCATGTTGCGCTCCTTCTGTGTGACATTGACAACGTTTCGGCAGCATTTTGTGCCTTCCTCAGGTCTGGCACACAGGAATTGTTTCTAAATTTCGGTTAGTTGATTTGCATGGGGAGCTGTTTTCTCCTCCATGGCCGCATCGAGACTGAGGGCTCTTCGCAACAATTGGGCCTTATATAGCGAATTGCGCTTGATTTTAGAAGATTTATTTCTTTCAACTTTATTTAGTGTGACAATTATTTTTTATTTTCTTACAGGCACAGATTGGGCGTACATTTGCGATTTCCGACACAGGTAAGTAAATCCAAGGTAAGTAAATTTGTTTTTATTATGGAAAGTATTTATTCTCAATTACGGTAAGTATTTTTGTTTTTATTATGGAAAGTATTTATTCTCAATTATGGTAAGTATTTGTTTTTCATATTTTTGACTTGTAAATATTTTTGTTTTCTCATGTTCAATGTTTTGACTTAATTTTTCTTGCAGGTTGACGGTTTTGTCATGTTGGGAAACGGGGTCAGGTAAGGATTAGGGTTAGGGTTAGGGTTTGGGTTAGGGTTAGGGTTTAGGATTGGGGTTAGGTTAGGACTGGGGTAGGGAACAGCACACAGACGGAACAGGAGCTTATATGGAAACCGGAAACGCGGGGGGGCACACAGGAGGTGGCACAGGCGAGTTAGGATAGGATAGGGAGTCCCTCCCCCGAAGGAGAGAGACAAAGGCACGGTCCTACCATCCCGGCACCCGCCCCACGAACCAGCCCCAAAGCATCCTGCCCGCTGCGGCCAAGACCAATTTTGGTTTAATAAAGATCATTTGTCTGACCATGGACACATGCTTGTGCTTATTGATTGTGTGATTGTACTTTATCTGTTCGGTCGCCTTTGTTATATAAATAATAGTGAGCCTCGATTTGGCATGCGGGATTGACAGCTTCGTTTGCGTTCAACCCTAACAGTCCCTAAAAGTACCTCGCACATCATTTGTCGTCTCCCCGCATTTTGGGTGGAGCGAGATGTGCGGCATCCATACACTCTCCTATTTGGGTAGAGTTGGGTATCTAATATTTATTATCTATCTCCAATTGGTTTTAAATGGCGTCATGTTGCGCTCCTTCTGTGTGACATTGACAACGTTTCGGCAGCATTTTGTGCCTTCATCAGGTCTGGCACACAGGAATTGTTTCTAAATTTCGGTTAGTTGATTTGCATGGGGAGCTGTTTTCTCCTCCATGGCCGCATCGAGACTGAGGGCTCTTCGCAACAATTGGGCCTTATATAGCGAATTGCGCTTGATTTTAGAAGATTTATTTCTTTCAACTTTATTTAGTGTGACAATTATTTTTTATTTTCTTACAGGCACAGATTGGGCGTACATTTGCGATTTCCGACACAGGTAAGTAAATCCAAGGTAAGTAAATTTGTTTTTATTATGGAAAGTATTTATTCTCAATTACGGTAAGTATTTTTGTTTTTATTATGGAAAGTATTTATTCTCAATTATGGTAAGTATTTGTTTTTCATATTTTTGACTTGTAAATATTTTTGTTTTCTCATGTTCAATGTTTTGACTTAATTTTTCTTGCAGGTTGACGGTTTTGTCATGTTGGGAAACGGGGTCAGGTAAGGATTAGGGTTAGGGTTAGGGTTTGGGTTAGGGTTAGGGTTTAGGATTGGGGTTAGGTTAGGACTGGGGTAGGGAACAGCACACAGACGGAACAGGAGCTTATATGGAAACCGGAAACGCGGGGGGGCACACAGGAGGTGGCACAGGCGAGTTAGGATAGGATAGGGAGTCCCTCCCCCGAAGGAGAGAGACAAAGGCACGGTCCTACCATCCCGGCACCCGCCCCACGAACCAGCCCCAAAGCATCCTGCCCGCTGCGGCCAAGACCAATTTTGGTTTAATAAAGATCATTTGTCTGACCATGGACACATGCTTGTGCTTATTGATTGTGTGATTGTACTTTATCTGTTCGGTCGCCTTTGTTATATAAATAATAGTGAGCCTCGATTTGGCATGCGGGATTGACAGCTTCGTTTGCGTTCAACCCTAACAGTCCCTAAAAGTACCTCGCACATCATTTGTCGTCTCCCCGCATTTTGGGTGGAGCGAGATGTGCGGCATCCATACACTCTCCTATTTGGGTAGAGTTGGGTATCTAATATTTATTATCTATCTCCAATTGGTTTTAAATGGCGTCATGTTGCGCTCCTTCTGTGTGACATTGACAACGTTTCGGCAGCATTTTGTGCCTTCATCAGGTCTGGCACACAGGAATTGTTTCTAAATTTCGGTTAGTTGATTTGCATGGGGAGCTGTTTTCTCCTCCATGGCCGCATCGAGACTGAGGGCTCTTCGCAACAATTGGGCCTTATATAGCGAATTGCGCTTGATTTTAGAAGATTTATTTCTTTCAACTTTATTTAGTGTGACAATTATTTTTTATTTTCTTACAGGCACAGATTGGGCGTACATTTGCGATTTCCGACACAGGTAAGTAAATCCAAGGTAAGTAAATTTGTTTTTATTATGGAAAGTATTTATTCTCAATTACGGTAAGTATTTTTGTTTTTATTATGGAAAGTATTTATTCTCAATTATGGTAAGTATTTGTTTTTCATATTTTTGACTTGTAAATATTTTTGTTTTCTCATGTTCAATGTTTTGACTTAATTTTTCTTGCAGGTTGACGGTTTTGTCATGTTGGGAAACGGGGTCAGGTAAGGATTAGGGTTAGGGTTAGGGTTTGGGTTAGGGTTAGGGTTTAGGATTGGGGTTAGGTTAGGACTGGGGTAGGGAACAGCACACAGACGGAACAGGAGCTTATATGGAAACCGGAAACGCGGGGGGGCACACAGGAGGTGGCACAGGCGAGTTAGGATAGGATAGGGAGTCCCTCCCCCGAAGGAGAGAGACAAAGGCACGGTCCTACCATCCCGGCACCCGCCCCACGAACCAGCCCCAAAGCATCCTGCCCGCTGCGGCCAAGACCAATTTTGGTTTAATAAAGATCATTTGTCTGACCATGGACACATGCTTGTGCTTATTGATTGTGTGATTGTACTTTATCTGTTCGGTCGCCTTTGTTATATAAATAATAGTGAGCCTCGATTTGGCATGCGGGATTGACAGCTTCGTTTGCGTTCAACCCTAACAGTCCCTAAAAGTACCTCGCACATCATTTGTCGTCTCCCCGCATTTTGGGTGGAGCGAGATGTGCGGCATCCATACACTCTCCTATTTGGGTAGAGTTGGGTATCTAATATTTATTATCTATCTCCAATTGGTTTTAAATGGCGTCATGTTGCGCTCCTTCTGTGTGACATTGACAACGTTTCGGCAGCATTTTGTGCCTTCATCAGGTCTGGCACACAGGAATTGTTTCTAAATTTCGGTTAGTTGATTTGCATGGGGAGCTGTTTTCTCCTCCATGGCCGCATCGAGACTGAGGGCTCTTCGCAACAATTGGGCCTTATATAGCGAATTGCGCTTGATTTTAGAAGATTTATTTCTTTCAACTTTATTTAGTGTGACAATTATTTTTTATTTTCTTACAGGCACAGATTGGGCGTACATTTGCGATTTCCGACACAGGTAAGTAAATCCAAGGTAAGTAAATTTGTTTTTATTATGGAAAGTATTTATTCTCAATTACGGTAAGTATTTTTGTTTTTATTATGGAAAGTATTTATTCTCAATTATGGTAAGTATTTGTTTTTCATATTTTTGACTTGTAAATATTTTTGTTTTCTCATGTTCAATGTTTTGACTTAATTTTTCTTGCAGGTTGACGGTTTTGTCATGTTGGGAAACGGGGTCAGGTAAGGATTAGGGTTAGGGTTAGGGTTTGGGTTAGGGTTAGGGTTTAGGATTGGGGTTAGGTTAGGACTGGGGTAGGGAACAGCACACAGACGGAACAGGAGCTTATATGGAAACCGGAAACGCGGGGGGGCACACAGGAGGTGGCACAGGCGAGTTAGGATAGGATAGGGAGTCCCTCCCCCGAAGGAGAGAGACAAAGGCACGGTCCTACCATCCCGGCACCCGCCCCACGAACCAGCCCCAAAGCATCCTGCCCGCTGCGGCCAAGACCAATTTTGGTTTAATAAAGATCATTTGTCTGACCATGGACACATGCTTGTGCTTATTGATTGTGTGATTGTACTTTATCTGTTCGGTCGCCTTTGTTATATAAATAATAGTGAGCCTCGATTTGGCATGCGGGATTGACAGCTTCGTTTGCGTTCAACCCTAACAGTCCCTAAAAGTACCTCGCACATCATTTGTCGTCTCCCCGCATTTTGGGTGGAGCGAGATGTGCGGCATCCATACACTCTCCTATTTGGGTAGAGTTGGGTATCTAATATTTATTATCTATCTCCAATTGGTTTTAAATGGCGTCATGTTGCGCTCCTTCTGTGTGACATTGACAACGTTTCGGCAGCATTTTGTGCCTTCATCAGGTCTGGCACACAGGAATTGTTTCTAAATTTCGGTTAGTTGATTTGCATGGGGAGCTGTTTTCTCCTCCATGGCCGCATCGAGACTGAGGGCTCTTCGCAACAATTGGGCCTTATATAGCGAATTGCGCTTGATTTTAGAAGATTTATTTCTTTCAACTTTATTTAGTGTGACAATTATTTTTTATTTTCTTACAGGCACAGATTGGGCGTACATTTGCGATTTCCGACACAGGTAAGTAAATCCAAGGTAAGTAAATTTGTTTTTATTATGGAAAGTATTTATTCTCAATTACGGTAAGTATTTTTGTTTTTATTATGGAAAGTATTTATTCTCAATTATGGTAAGTATTTGTTTTTCATATTTTTGACTTGTAAATATTTTTGTTTTCTCATGTTCAATGTTTTGACTTAATTTTTCTTGCAGGTTGACGGTTTTGTCATGTTGGGAAACGGGGTCAGGTAAGGATTAGGGTTAGGGTTAGGGTTTGGGTTAGGGTTAGGGTTTAGGATTGGGGTTAGGTTAGGACTGGGGTAGGGAACAGCACACAGACGGAACAGGAGCTTATATGGAAACCGGAAACGCGGGGGGGCACACAGGAGGTGGCACAGGCGAGTTAGGATAGGATAGGGAGTCCCTCCCCCGAAGGAGAGAGACAAAGGCACGGTCCTACCATCCCGGCACCCGCCCCACGAACCAGCCCCAAAGCATCCTGCCCGCTGCGGCCAAGACCAATTTTGGTTTAATAAAGATCATTTGTCTGACCATGGACACATGCTTGTGCTTATTGATTGTGTGATTGTACTTTATCTGTTCGGTCGCCTTTGTTATATAAATAATAGTGAGCCTCGATTTGGCATGGGTTAGGATAGGATAGGGAGTCCCTCCCCCGAAGGAGAGAGACAAAGGCACGGTCCTACCATCCCGGCACCCGCCCCACGAACCAGCCCCAAAGCATCCTGCCCGCTGCGGCCAAGACCAATTTTGGTTTAATAAAGATCATTTGTCTTGACCATGGACACATGCTTGTGCTTATTGATTGTGTGATTGTACTTTATCTGTTCGGTCGCCTTTGTTATATAAATAATAGTGAGCCTCGATTTGGCATGCGGGATTGACAGCTTCGTTTGCGTTCAACCCTAACAGTCCCTAAAAGTACCTCGCACATCATTTGTCGTCTCCCCGCATTTTGGGTGGAGCGAGATGTGCGGCATCCATACACTCTCCTATTTGGGTAGAGTTGGGTATCTAATATTTATTATCTATCTCCAATTGGTTTTAAATGGCGTCATGTTGCGCTCCTTCTGTGTGACATTGACAACGTTTCGGCAGCATTTTGTGCCTTCATCAGGTCTGGCACACAGGAATTGTTTCTAAATTTCGGTTAGTTGATTTGCATGGGGAGCTGTTTTCTCCTCCATGGCCGCATCGAGACTGAGGGCTCTTCGCAACAATTGGGCCTTATATAGCGAATTGCGCTTGATTTTAGAAGATTTATTTCTTTCAACTTTATTTAGTGTGACAATTATTTTTTATTTTCTTACAGGCACAGATTGGGCGTACATTTGCGATTTCCGACACAGGTAAGTAAATCCAAGGTAAGTAAATTTGTTTTTATTATGGAAAGTATTTATTCTCAATTACGGTAAGTATTTTTGTTTTTATTATGGAAAGTATTTATTCTCAATTATGGTAAGTATTTGTTTTTCATATTTTTGACTTGTAAATATTTTTGTTTTCTCATGTTCAATGTTTTGACTTAATTTTTCTTGCAGGTTGACGGTTTTGTCATGTTGGGAAACGGGGTCAGGTAAGGATTAGGGTTAGGGTTAGGGTTTGGGTTAGGGTTAGGGTTTAGGATTGGGGTTAGGTTAGGACTGGGGTAGGGAACAGCACACAGACGGAACAGGAGCTTATATGGAAACCGGAAACGCGGGGGGGCACACAGGAGGTGGCACAGGCGAGTTAGGATAGGATAGGGAGTCCCTCCCCCGAAGGAGAGAGACAAAGGCACGGTCCTACCATCCCGGCACCCGCCCCACGAACCAGCCCCAAAGCATCCTGCCCGCTGCGGCCAAGACCAATTTTGGTTTAATAAAGATCATTTGTCTTGACCATGGACACATGCTTGTGCTTATTGATTGTGTGATTGTACTTTATCTGTTCGGTCGCCTTTGTTATATAAATAATAGTGAGCCTCGATTTGGCATGCGGGATTGACAGCTTCGTTTGCGTTCAACCCTAACAGTCCCTAAAAGTACCTCGCACATCATTTGTCGTCTCCCCGCATTTTGGGTGGAGCGAGATGTGCGGCATCCATACACTCTCCTATTTGGGTAGAGTTGGGTATCTAATATTTATTATCTATCTCCAATTGGTTTTAAATGGCGTCATGTTGCGCTCCTTCTGTGTGACATTGACAACGTTTCGGCAGCATTTTGTGCCTTCATCAGGTCTGGCACACAGGAATTGTTTCTAAATTTCGGTTAGTTGATTTGCATGGGGAGCTGTTTTCTCCTCCATGGCCGCATCGAGACTGAGGGCTCTTCGCAACAATTGGGCCTTATATAGCGAATTGCGCTTGATTTTAGAAGATTTATTTCTTTCAACTTTATTTAGTGTGACAATTATTTTTTATTTTCTTACAGGCACAGATTGGGCGTACATTTGCGATTTCCGACACAGGTAAGTAAATCCAAGGTAAGTAAATTTGTTTTTATTATGGAAAGTATTTATTCTCAATTACGGTAAGTATTTTTGTTTTTATTATGGAAAGTATTTATTCTCAATTATGGTAAGTATTTGTTTTTCATATTTTTGACTTGTAAATATTTTTGTTTTCTCATGTTCAATGTTTTGACTTAATTTTTCTTGCAGGTTGACGGTTTTGTCATGTTGGGAAACGGGGTCAGGTAAGGATTAGGGTTAGGG
>NW_026872316.1:0-30599 GCF_033458585.1 Syngnathus typhle | reverse complement strand
TAGATCTAAAATAGGTTGATATATAGACCTAAAATAGACACCTAAATTAGGTTGATTTATAGACCCTTAGGTTGATTTATAGACCTAAAGTAGACGTTTAAAATAGATCTAAAATAGGTTGATTTATAGACCAGAAATAGACGTCTAAAATAGGTTGATTTTTTAGATCTAAAATAGGTTGATATATAGACCTAAAATAGACGCCTAGATTAGGTTGATTTATAGACCCTTAGGTTGATTTATAGACCTAACGTAGACGTTTAAAATAGGTTTATTTATAGATCTAAAATAGGTTGATTTATAGACCAGAAATAGACGTCTGAAATAGGTTGATTTTTAAATCTAAAATAGGTTGATATATAGACCTAAAATAGACGCCTAAATTAGGTTGATTTATAGACCCTTAGGTTGATTTATAGACCTAAAGTAGACGTTTAAAATGGGTTTATTTATAGATCTAAAATAGACCAGAAATAGACGTCTAAAATAGGTTGATTCTTAGATCTAAAATAGGTTGATATATAGACCTAAAATAGACACCTACATTAGGTTGATTTATAGACTCTTAGGTTGATTTATAGACCTAAAGTAGACGTTTAAAATAGGTTTATGTATAGCTCTAAAATAGGTTGATTTATAGACCAGAAATAGACGTCTAAAATAGGTTGATTTTTTAGATCTAAAATAGGTTGATATATAGACCTAAAATAGACGCCTAGATTAGGTTGATTTATAGACCCTTAGGTTGATTTATAGACCTAACGTAGACGTTTAAAATAGATCTAAAATAGGTTGATTTATAGACCAGAAATAGACGTCTAAAATAGGTTGATTTTTAAACAAAAAATAGACGTCTAAAATAGGTTGATTTTTAAACCAAAAATAGACGGCTAAAATAGGTTGATTTTTAAACCAAAAATAGACGTCTAAAAAAGGTTGATTTTTAAACCAAAAATAGACGTCTAAAATAGGTTAATTTTTAAACGAGAAATAGACGTCTAGAATAGGTTAATTTTTAAACGAGAAATAGACGTCTAGAATAGATTGATTTTTAGATCTAAAATAGGTTGATATATAGACCTAAAATAGACACCTAAATTAGGTTGATTTATAGACCCTTAGGTTGATTTATAGACCTAAAGTAGACGTTCAAAATAGGTTTATTTATAGATCTAAAATAGGTTGATTTATAGACCAGAAATAGACGTCTAAAATAGGTTGATTTTTTAGATCTAAAATAGGTTAATATATAGACCTAAAATAGACGCCTAGATAAGTTTGATTTATAGACCCTTAGGTTGATTTATAGACCTAACGTAGACGTTTAAAATAGGTTTATTTATAGATCTAAAATAGGTTGATTTATAGACCAGAAATAGACGTCTAAAATAGGTTGATTTTTAGATCTAAAATAGGTTGATATATAGACCTAAAATAGACGCCTAAATTAGGTTGATTTATAGACCCTTAGGTTGATTTATAGACCTAAAGTAGACTTTTAAAATAGGTTTAAAATAGTTAAACATTAAATATGATCATATTATGGAATTTTGAAGTCTGAACAAGCCGTAAGTTGTATAAATAATGCACAGAAGTTGTTTGGGTTTAACAAGCATATTGATCCGTACATGTGAATTGGTTATTCCTGTACCACTGATAAAGATAAAATTAAGTTGATTTTCAGACCAAAAATAGACGTTTAAAAAAGGTTGATTTTTAAACCAAAAATTGACTAAAGGTTGATTTTTAAACCAAAAATAGACGTCTAAAATAGGTTGATTTTTAAACCCAAAATAGACGTCTAAAAAAGGTTGATTTTTAAACCAAAAATAGACGTCTAAAAAAGGTTGATTTTTAGACCAAAAATAGACGTCTAAAAAAGGTTGATTTTTAGACCAAAAATAGACGTCTAAAATAGGTTGATTTTTAAACCAAAAATAGACGTCTAAAATAGGTTGATTTTTAGATCTAAAATAGGTTGATATATAGACCTAAAATAGACACCTACATTAGGTGTATTTGTAGACTCTTAGGTTGATTTATAGACCTAAAGTAGACGTTTAAAATAGGTTTATGTATAGATCTAAAATAGGTTGATTTATAGACCAGAAATAGACGTCTAAAATAGGTTGATTTTTTAGATCTAAGAGGTTGATATATAGACCTAAAATAGACGCCTAGATTAGGTTGATTTATAGACCCTTAGGTTGATTTATAGACCTAACGTAGACGTTTAAAATAGATCTAAAATAGGTTGATTTATAGACCAGAAATAGACGTCTAAATTAGGTTGATTCTTAAACAAAAAATAGACGTCTAAAATAGGTTGATTTTTAAACCAAAAATAGATGTCTAAAATAGGTTGATTTTTAAACCAAAAATAGACGGCTAAAATAGGTTGATTTTTAAACCAAAAATACACGTCTAAAAAAGGTTGATTTTTAAACCAAAAATAGACGTCTAAAATAGGTTGATTTTTAAACCAAAAATAGACGTCTAAAATAGGTTAATTTTTAAACGAGAAATAGACGTCTAGAATAGGTTAATTTTTAAACGAGAAATAGACGTCTAGAATAGATTGATTTTTAGATCTAAAATAGGTTGATATATAGACCTAAAATAGACACCTAAATTAGGTTGATTTATAGACCCTTAGGTTGATTTATAGACCTAAAGTAGACGTTCAAAATAGGTTTATTTATAGATCTAAAATAGGTTGATTTATAGACCAGAAATAGACGTCTAAAATAGGTTGATTTTTTAGATCTAAAATAGGTTAATATATAGACCTAAAATAGACGCCTAGATAAGTTTGATTTATAGACCCTTAGGTTGATTTATAGACCTAACGTAGACGTTTAAAATAGGTTTATTTATAGATCTAAAATAGGTTGATTTATAGACCAGAAATAGACGTCTAAAATAGGTTGATTTTTAGATCTAAAATAGGTTGATATATAGACCTAAAATAGACGCCTAAATTAGGTTGATTTATAGACCCTTAGGTTGATTTATAGACCTAAAGTAGACGTTTAAAATAGATCTAAAATAGGTTGATTTATAGACCAAAAATAGACGTCTAAAATAGGTTGATTTTTTAGATCTAAAATAGGTTGATATATAGACCTAAAATAGACGCCTAGATTAGGTTGATTTATAGACCCTTAGGTTGATTTATAGACCTAACGTAGACGTTTAAAATAGGTTTATTTATAGATCTAAAATAGGTTGATTTATATTCCAGAAATAGACGTCTAAAATAGGTTGATTTTTAGATCTAAAATAGGTTGATATATAGACCTAAAATAGGCGCCTAAATTAGGTTGATTTATAGACACTTAGGTTGATTTATAGACCTAACGTAGACATTTAAAATAGGTTTATTTATAGATTTAAAATAGACCAGAAATAGACGTCTAAAATAGGTTGATTTTTAGATCTAAAATAGGTTGATATATAGACCTAAAATAGACGCCTAAATTAGGTTGATTTATAGACCCTTAGGTTGATTTATAGACCTAAAGTAGACGTTTAAAATAGATCTAAAATAGGTTGATTTATAGACCAGAAATAGACGTCCAAAATAGGTTGATTTTTAGATCTAAAATAGGTTGATATATAGACCTAAAATAGACGCCTAAATTAGGTTGATTTATAGACCCTTAGGTTGATTTATAGACCTAAAGTAGACGTTTAAAATAGATCTAAAATAGGTTGATTTATAGACCAGAAATAGACGTCTAAAATAGGTTGATTTTTAGATCTAAAATAGGTTGATATATAGACCTAAAATAGACGCCTAAATTAGGTTGAATTATAGACCCTTAGGTTGATTTATAGACCTAAAGTAGACGTTTAAAATAGGTTTATTTTTAGATCTAAAATAGGTTGATATATAGACCTAAAATAGACGATTTATAAACCAGAAATAGACGTCTAAAATAGGTTGATTTTTAGATCTAAAATAGGTTGATATATAGACCTAAAATAGACGCCTAAATTAGGTTGATTTATAGACCTAAAGTAGACGTTTAAAATAGATCTAAAATAGGTTGATTTATAGACCAGAAATAGACGTCTGAAATAGGTTGATTTTTAGATCTAAAATAGGTTGATATATAGACCTAAAATAGACGCCTAAATTAGGTTGATTTATAGACCCTTAGGTTGATTTATAGACCTTAAGTAGACGTTTAAAATAGGTTTAATTATAGATCTCAAATAGACCAGAAATAGACGTCTAAAATAGGTTTATTTTTAGATCTAAAATAGGTTGATATATAGACCTAAAATAGACGATTTATAGACCAGAAATAGAAGTCTAAAATAGGTTGATTTTTTAGATCTAAAATAGGTTAATATATAGACCTAAAATAGACGCCTAGATTAGGTTGATTTATAGACCCTTAGGTTGATTTATAGACCTAACGTAGACGTTTAAAATAGGTTTATTTATAGATCTAAAATAGGTTGATTTATAGACCAGAAATAGACGTCTAAAATAGGTTGATTTTGAGATCTAAAATAGGTTGATATATAGACCTAAAATAGACGCCTAAATTAGGTTGATTTATAGACCCTTAGGTTGATTTATAGACCTAAAGTAGACGTTTAAAATAGGTTTATTTATAGATCTAAAATAGACCAGAAATAGACGTCTAAAATAGGTTGATTTTTAGATCTAAAATAGGTTGATATATAGACCTAAAATAGACGCCTAAATTAGGTTGATTTATAGACCCTTAGGTTGATTTATAGACCTAAAGTAGACGTTTAAAATAGATCTAAAATAGGTTGATTTATAGACCAGAAATAGACGTCTAAAATAGGTTGATATATAGACCTAAAATAGACGCCTAAATTAGGTTGATTTATAGACACTTAGGTTGATTTATAGACCTAAAGTAGACGTTTAAAATAGGTTTAATTATAGATCTCAAATAGACCAGAAATAGACGTCTAAAATAGGTTGATTTTTAGATCTAAAATAGGTTGATATAGACCTAAAATAGACGATTTATAGACCAGAAATAGACGTCTAAAATAGGTTGATATATAGACCTAAAATAGACGCCTAAATTAGGTTGATTTATAGACCCTTAGGTTGATTTATAGACCTAAAGTAGACGTTTAAAATAGGTTTATTTTTAGATCTAAAATAGGTTGATATATAGACCTAAAATAGACGATTTATAGACCAGAAATAGACGTCTAAAATAGGTTGATTTTTAGATCTAAAATAGGTTGATATATAGACCTAAAATAGACGCCTAAATTAGGTTGATTTATAGACCCTTAGGTTGATTTATAGACCTAAAGTAGACGTTTAAAATAGGTTTATTTATAGATCTAAAATAGACCAGAAATAGACGTCTAAAATAGGTTGGTTTTTAGATCTAAAATAGGTTGATATATAGACCTAAAATAGACGCCTAATTTAGGTTGATTTATAGACCCTTAGGTTGATTTATAGACCTAAAGTAGACGTTTAAAATAGATCTAAAATAGGTTGATATATAGACCTGAAATAGACGTCTAAAATAGGTTGATTTTTAGATCTAAAATAGGTTGATATATAGACCTAAAATAGACGCCTAAATTAGGTTGATTTATAGACCTAAAGTAGACGTTTAAAATAGATCTAAAATAGGTTGATTTATAGACCAGAAATAGACGTCTAAAATAGGTTGATTTTTAGATCTAAAATAGGTTGATATATAGACCTAAAATAGACGCCTAAATTAGGTTGATTTATAGACCCTTAGGTTGATTTATAGACCTTAAGTAGACGTTTAAAATAGGTTTAATTATAGATCTCAAATAGACCAGAAATAGACGTCTAAAATAGGTTTATTTTTAGATCTAAAATAGGTTGATATATAGACCTAAAATAGACGATTTATAGACCAGAAATAGACGTCTAAAATAGGTTGATTTTTTAGATCTAAAATAGGTTGATATATAGACCTAAAATAGACGCCTAGATTAGGTTGATTTATAGACCCTTAGGTTGATTTATAGACCTAACGTAGACGTTTAAAATAGGTTTATTTATAGATCTAAAATAGGTTGATTTATAGACCAGAAATAGACGTCTAAAATAGGTTGATTTTTAGATCTAAAATAGGTTGATATATAGACCTAAAATAGACGATTTATAGACCAAAAATAGACGTCTAAAATAGGTTTATTTTAAGATCTGAAATAGGTTGATATATAGACCTAAAATACATGCCTAAATTAGGTTGATTTATAGACCCTTAGGTTGATTTATAGACCTAAAGTAGACGTTTAAAATAGGTTGATTATTAGATCTAAAATAGGTTGATATATAGACCTAAAATAGACGATTTAAAGACCAGAAATAGACGTCTAAAATAGGTTGATTTTTAGATCTAAAATAGGTTGATATATAGACCTAAAATAGACGCCTAAATTAGGTTGATTTATAGACCCTTAGGTTGATTTATAGACCTAAAGTAGACGTTTAAAATAGATCTAAAATAGGTTGATTTATAGACCAGAAATAGACGTCTTAAATAGGTTGATTTTTAGATCTAAAATAGGTTGATATATAGACCTAAAATAGACGCCTAAATTAGGTTGATTTATAGACCCTTAGGTTGATTTATAGACCTAAAGTAGACGTTTAAAATAGATCTAAAATAGGTTGATTTATAGACCAGAAATAGACGTCTAAAATAGGTTGATTTTTTAGATCTAAAATAGGTGTATATATAGACCTAAAATAGACACCTAGATTAGGTTGATTTATAGACCCTTAGGTTGATTTAAAGACCTAACGTAGACGTTTAAAATAGGTTTATTTATAGATCTAAAATAGGTTGATTTATAGACCAGAAATAGACGTCTAAAATAGGTTGATTTTTAGATCTAAAATAGGTTGATATATAGACCTAAAATAGGCGCCTAAATTAGGTTGACTTATAGACCCTTAGGTTGATTTATAGACCTAAAGTAGACGTTTAAAATAGATCTAAAATAGGTTGATTTATAGACCAGAAATAGACGTCTAAAATAGGTTGATTTTTAAATCTAAAATAGGTTGATATATAGACCTAAAATAGACGCCTAAATTAGGTTGATTTATAGACCCTTAGGTTGATTTATAGACCTAAAGTAGACGTTTAAAATAGGTCTATTTATAGATCTAAAATAGACCAGAAATAGACGTCTAAAATAGGTTGATTTTTAGATCTAAAATAGGTTGATATATAGACCTAAAATAGACGCCTAAGTTAGGTGTATTTATAGACCCTTAGGTTGATTTATAGACCTAAAGTAGACGTTTAAAAGAGATCTAAAATAGGTTGATTTATAGACCAGAAATAGACGTCTAAAAAAGGTTGATATATAGACCTAAAATAGACGCCTAAATTAGGTTGATTTATAGACACTTAGGTTGATTTATAGACCTAAAGTAGACGTTTAAAATAGGTTTAATTATAGATCTCAAATAGACCAGAAATAGACGTCTAAAATAGGTTGATTTTTAGATCTAAAATAGGTTGATATAGACCTTAAATAGACGATTTATAGACCAGAAATAGACGTCTAAAATAGGTTGATATATAGACCTAAAATAGACGCCTAAATTAGGTTGATTTATAGACCCTTAGATTGATTTATAGACCTAAAGTAGACGTTTAAAATAGGTTTATTTTTAGATCTAAAAAAGGTTGATATATAGACCTAAAATAGACGATTTATAGACCAGAAATAGACGTCTAAAATAGGTTGATTTTTAGATCTAAAATAGGTTGATATATAGACCTAAAATAGACGCCTAAATTAGGTTCATTTATAGACCCTTAGGTTGATTTATAGACCTAAAGTAGACGTTTAAAATAGGTTTATTTTTAGATCTAAAATAGGTTGATATTTGGACCTAAAATAGACGATTTATAGACCAGAAATAGACGTCTAAAATAGGTTGATTTTTAGATCTAAAATAGGTTGATATATAGACCTAAAATAGGCGCCTAAATTAGGTTGATTTATAGACACTTAGGTTGATTTATAGACCTAACGTAGACATTTAAAATAGGTTTATTTATAGATTTAAAATAGACCAGAAATAGACGTCTAAAATAGGTTGATTTTTAGATCTAAAATAGGTTGATATATAGACCTAAAATAGACGCCTAAATTAGGTTGATTTATAGACCCTTAGGTTGATTTATAGACCTAAAGTAGACGTTTAAAATAGATCTAAAATAGGTTGATTTATAGACCAGAAATAGACGTCCAAAATAGGTTGATTTTTAGATCTAAAATAGGTTGATATATAGACCTAAAATAGACGCCTAAATTAGGTTGATTTATAGACCCTTAGGTTGATTTATAGACCTAAAGTAGACGTTTAAAATAGATCTAAAATAGGTTGATTTATAGACCAGAAATAGACGTCTAAAATAGGTTGATTTTTAGATCTAAAATAGGTTGATATATAGACCTAAAATAGACGCCTAAGTTAGGTGTATTTATAGACCCTTAGGTTGATTTATAGACCTAAAGTAGACGTTTAAAATAGGTTTAATTATAGATCTGAAATAGACCAGAAATAGACGTCTAAAATAGGTTGATTTTTAGATCTAAAATAGGTTGATAAATAGACCTAAAATAGACGATTTATAGACCAGAAATAGACGTCTAAAATAGGTTGATTTTTAGATCTGAAATAGGTTGATATATAGACCTAAAATACATGCCTAAATTAGGTTGATTTATAGACCCTTAGGTTGATTTATAGACCTAAAGTAGACGTTTAAAATAGGTTGATTTTTAGATCTAAAATAGGTTGATATATAGACCTAAAATAGACGATTTATAGACCAGAAATAGACGTCTAAAATAGGTTGATTTTTAGATCGAAAATAGGTTGATATATAGACCTTAAATAGACGATTTATAGACCAGAAATAGACGTCTAAAATAGGTTGATTTTTAGATCTAAAATAGGTTGATATATAGACCTAAAATAGACGCCTAAATTAGGTTGATTTATAGACCCTTAGGTTGATTTATAGACCTAAAGTAGACGTTTAAAATAGATCTAAAATAGGTTGATTTATAGACCAGAAATAGACGTCTAAAATAGGTTGATTTTTAGATCTAAAATAGGTTGATATATAGACCTAAAATAGACGCCTAAATTAGGTTGAATTATAGACCCTTAGGTTGATTTATAGACCTAAAGTAGACGTTTAAAATAGGTTTATTTTTAGATCTAAAATAGGTTGATATATAGACCTAAAATAGACGATTTATAAACCAGAAATAGACGTCTAAAATAGGTTGATTTTTAGATCTAAAATAGGTTGATATATAGACCTAAAATAGACGCCTAAATTAGGTTGATTTATAGACCTAAAGTAGACGTTTAAAATAGATCTAAAATAGGTTGATTTATAGACCAGAAATAGACGTCTGAAATAGGTTGATTTTTAGATCTAAAATAGGTTGATATATAGACCTAAAATAGACGCCTAAATTAGGTTGATTTATAGACCCTTAGGTTGATTTATAGACCTTAAGTAGACGTTTAAAATAGGTTTAATTATAGATCTCAAATAGACCAGAAATAGACGTCTAAAATAGGTTTATTTTTAGATCTAAAATAGGTTGATATATAGACCTAAAATAGACGATTTATAGACCAGAAATAGAAGTCTAAAATAGGTTGATTTTTTAGATCTAAAATAGGTTAATATATAGACCTAAAATAGACGCCTAGATTAGGTTGATTTATAGACCCTTAGGTTGATTTATAGACCTAACGTAGACGTTTAAAATAGGTTTATTTATAGATCTAAAATAGGTTGATTTATAGACTAGAAATAGACGTCTAAAATAGGTTGATTTTGAGATCTAAAATAGGTTGATATATAGACCTAAAATAGACGCCTAAATTAGGTTGATTTATAGACCCTTAGGTTGATTTATAGACCTAAAGTAGACGTTTAAAATAGGTTTATTTATAGATCTAAAATAGACCAGAAATAGACGTCTAGAATAGGTTGATTTTTAGATCTAAAATAGGTTGATATATAGACCTAAAATAGACGCCTAAATTAGGTTGATTTATAGACCCTTAGGTTGATTTATAGACCTAAAGTAGACGTTTAAAATAGATCTAAAATAGGTTGATTTATAGACCAGAAATAGACGTCTAAAATAGGTTGATATATAGACCTAAAATAGACGCCTAAATTAGGTTGATTTATAGACACTTAGGTTGATTTATAGACCTAAAGTAGACGTTTAAAATAGGTTTAATTATAGATCTCAAATAGACCAGAAATAGACGTCTAAAATAGGTTGATTTTTAGATCTAAAATAGGTTGATATAGACCTAAAATAGACGATTTATAGACCAGAAATAGACGTCTAAAATAGGTTGATATATAGACCTAAAATAGACGCCTAAATTAGGTTGATTTATAGACCCTTAGGTTGATTTATAGACCTAAAGTAGACGTTTAAAATAGGTTTATTTTTAGATCTAAAATAGGTTGATATATAGACCTAAAATAGACGATTTATAGACCAGAAATAGACGTCTAAAATAGGTTGATTTTTAGATCTAAAATAGGTTGATATATAGACCTAAAATAGACGCCTAAATTAGGTTGATTTATAGACCCTTAGGTTGATTTATAGACCTAAAGTAGACGTTTAAAATAGGTTTATTTATAGATCTAAAATAGACCAGAAATAGACGTCTAAAATAGGTTGGTTTTTAGATCTAAAATAGGTTGATATATAGACCTAAAATAGACGCCTAATTTAGGTTGATTTATAGACCCTTAGGTTGATTTATAGACCTAAAGTAGACGTTTAAAATAGATCTAAAATAGGTTGATTTATAGACCAGAAATAGACGTCTAAAATAGGTTGATTTTTAGATCTAAAATAGGTTGATATCTAGACCTAAAATAGACGCCTAAATTAGGTTGAATTATAGACCCTTAGGTTGATTTATAGACCTAAAGTAGACGTTAAAAATAGGTTTATTTTTAGATCTAAAATAGGTTGATATATAGACCTGAAATAGACGTCTAAAATAGGTTGATTTTTAGATCTAAAATAGGTTGATATATAGACCTAAAATAGACGCCTAAATTAGGTTGATTTATAGACCTAAAGTAGACGTTTAAAATAGATCTAAAATAGGTTGATTTATAGACCAGAAATAGACGTCTAAAATAGGTTGATTTTTAGATCTAAAATAGGTTGATATATAGACCTAAAATAGACGCCTAAATTAGGTTGATTTATAGACCCTTAGGTTGATTTATAGACCTTAAGTAGACGTTTAAAATAGGTTTAATTATAGATCTCAAATAGACCAGAAATAGACGTCTAAAATAGGTTTATTTTTAGATCTAAAATAGGTTGATATATAGACCTAAAATAGACGATTTAAAGACCAGAAATAGACGTCTAAAATAGGTTGATTTTTTAGATCTAAAATAGGTTGATATATAGACCTAAAATAGACGCCTAGATTAGGTTGATTTATAGACCCTTAGGTTGATTTATAGACCTAACGTAGACGTTTAAAATAGGTTTATTTATAGATCTAAAATAGGTTGATTTATAGACCAGAAATAGACGTCTAAAATAGGTTGATTTTTAGATCTAAAATAGGTTGATATATAGACCTAAAATAGACGCCTAAATTAGGTTGATTTATAGACCCTTAGGTTGATTTATAGACCTAAAGTAGACGTTTAAAATAGATCTAAAATAGGTTGATTTATAGACCAGAAATAGACGTCTAAAATAGGTTGATTTTTAGATCTAAAATAGGTTGATATATAGACCTAAAATAGACGCCTAAGTTAGGTGTATTTATAGACCCTTAGGTTGATTTATAGACCTGAAGTAGACGTTTAAAATAGGTTTAATTATAGATCTGAAATAGACCAGAAATAGACGTCTAAAATAGGTTGATTTTTAGATCTAAAATAGGTTGATATATAGACCTAAAATAGACGATTTATAGACCAAAAATAGACGTCTAAAATAGGTTTATTTTAAGATCTGAAATAGGTTGATATATAGACCTAAAATACATGCCTAAATTAGGTTGATTTATAGACCCTTAGGTTGATTTATAGACCTAAAGTAGACGTTTAAAATAGGTTGATTATTAGATCTAAAATAGGTTGATATATAGACCTAAAATAGACGATTTAAAGACCAGAAATAGACGTCTAAAATAGGTTGATTTTTAGATCTAAAATAGGTTGATATATAGACCTAAAATAGACGCCTAAATTAGGTTGATTTATAGACCCTTAGGTTGATTTATAGACCTAAAGTAGACGTTTAAAATAGATCTAAAATAGGTTGATTTATAGACCAGAAATAGACGTCTTAAATAGGTTGATTTTTAGATCTAAAATAGGTTGATATATAGACCTAAAATAGACGCCTAAATTAGGTTGATTTATAGACCCTTAGGTTGATTTATAGACCTAAAGTAGACGTTTAAAATAGATCTAAAATAGGTTGATTTATAGACCAGAAATAGACGTCTAAAATAGGTTGATTTTTTAGATCTAAAATAGGTTGATATATAGACCTAAAATAGACACCTAGATTAGGTTGATTTATAGACCCTTAGGTTGATTTAAAGACCTAACGTAGACGTTTAAAATAGGTTTATTTATAGATCTAAAATAGGTTGATTTATAGACCAGAAATAGACGTCTAAAATAGGTTGATTTTTAGATCTAAAATAGGTTGATATATAGACCTAAAATAGGCGCCTAAATTAGGTTGACTTATAGACCCTTAGGTTGATTTATAGACCTAAAGTAGACGTTTAAAATAGATCTAAAATAGGTTGATTTATAGACCAGAAATAGACGTCTAAAATAGGTTGATTTTTAAATCTAAAATAGGTTGATATATAGACCTAAAATAGACGCCTAAATTAGGTTGATTTATAGACCCTTAGGTTGATTTATAGACCTAAAGTAGACGTTTAAAATAGGTCTATTTATAGATCTAAAATAGACCAGAAATAGACGTCTAAAATAGGTTGATTTTTAGATCTAAAATAGGTTGATATATAGACCTAAAATAGACGCCTAAATTAGGTTGATTTATAGACCTAAAGTAGACGTTTAAAAGAGATCTAAAATAGGTTGATTTATAGACCAGAAATAGACGTCTAAAAAAGGTTGATATATAGACCTAAAATAGACGCCTAAATTAGGTTGATTTATAGACACTTAGGTTGATTTATAGACCTAAAGTAGACGTTTAAAATAGGTTTAATTATAGATCTCAAATAGACCAGAAATAGACGTCTAAAATAGGTTGATTTTTAGATCTAAAATAGGTTGATATAGACCTAAAATAGACGATTTATAGACCAGAAATAGACGTCTAAAATAGGTTGATATATAGACCTAAAATAGACGCCTAAATTAGGTTGATTTATAGACCCTTAGGTTGATTTATAGACCTAAAGTAGACGTTTAAAATAGGTTTATTTTTAGATATAAAATAGGTTGATATATAGACCTAAAATAGACGATTTATAGACCAGAAATAGACGTCTAAAATAGGTTGATTTTTAGATCTAAAATAGGTTGATATATAGACCTAAAATAGACGCCTAAATTAGGTTGATTTATAGACCTAAAGTAGACGTTTAAAATAGATCTAAAATAGGTTGATTTATAGACCAGAAATAGACGTCTAAAATAGGTTGATTTTTAGATCTAAAATAGGTTGATATATAGACCTAAAATAGACGCCTAAATTAGGTTGAATTATAGACCCTTAGGTTGATTTATAGACCTAAAGTAGACGTTTAAAATAGGTTTATTTTTAGATCTAAAATAGGTTGATATATAGACCTAAAATAGACGATTTATAAACCAGAAATAGACGTCTAAAATAGGTTGATTTTTAGATCTAAAATAGGTTGATATATAGACCTAAAATAGACGCCTAAATTAGGTTGATTTATAGACCTAAAGTAGACGTTTAAAATAGATCTAAAATAGGTTGATTTATAGACCAGAAATAGACGTCTAAAATAGGTTGATTTTTAGATCTAAAATAGGTTGATATATAGACCTAAAATAGACGCCTAAATTAGGTTGATTTATAGACCCTTAGGTTGATTTATAGACCTTAAGTAGACGTTTAAAATAGGTTTAATTATAGATCTCAAATAGACCAGAAATAGACGTCTAAAATAGGTTTATTTTTAGATCTAAAATAGGTTGATATATAGACCTAAAATAGACGATTTATAGACCAGAAATAGACGTCTAAAATAGGTTGATTTTTTAGATCTAAAATAGGTTGATATATAGACCTAAAATAGACGCCTAGATTAGGTTGATTTATAGACCCTTAGGTTGATTTATAGACCTAACGTAGACGTTTAAAATAGGTTTATTTATAGATCTAAAATAGGTTGATTTATAGACCAGAAATAGACGTCTAAAATAGGTTGATTTTTAGATCTAAAATAGGTTGATATATAGACCTAAAATAGACGCCTAAATTAGGTTGATTTATAGACCCTTAGGTTGATTTATAGACCTTAAGTAGACGTTTAAAATAGGTTTAATTATAGATCTCAAATAGACCAGAAATAGACGTCTAAAATAGGTTTATTTTTAGATCTAAAATAGGTTGATATATAGACCTAAAATAGACGATTTATAGACCAGAAATAGACGTCTAAAATAGGTTGATTTTTTAGATCTAAAATAGGTTGATATATAGACCTAAAATAGACGCCTAGATTAGGTTGATTTATAGACCCTTAGGTTGATTTATAGACCTAACGTAGACGTTTAAAATAGGTTTATTTATAGATCTAAAATAGGTTGATTTATAGACCAGAAATAGACGTCTAAAATAGGTTGATTTTTAGATCTAAAATAGGTTGATATATAGACCTAAAATAGACGCCTAAATTAGGTTGATTTATAGACCCTTAGGTTGATTTATAGACCTAAAGTAGACGTTTAAAATAGATCTAAAATAGGTTGATTTATAGACCAGAAATAGAAGTCTAAAATAGGTTGATTTTTAGATCTAAAATAGGTTGATATATAGACCTAAAATAGACGCCTAAGTTAGTTGTATTTATAGACCCTTAGGTTGATTTATAGACCTAAAGTAGACGTTTAAAATAGGTTTAATTATAGATCTGAAATAGACCAGAAATAGACGTCTAAAATAGGTTGATTTTTAGATCTAAAATAGGTTGATATATAGACCTAAAATAGACGATTTATAGACCAGAAATAGACGTCTAAAATAGGTTGATTTTTAGATCTGAAATAGGTTGATATATAGACCTAAAATACATGCCTAAATTAGGTTGATTTATAGACCCTTAGGTTGATTTATAGACCTAAAGTAGACGTTTAAAATAGGTTGATTTTTAGATCCCCTCCATGAGTCGTCACCTTATCGTGGTGGAGGGGTTTGCGTGCCCCTATGATCCTAGGAGCCATGTTGTCTGGAGCTTCATGCTCCTGGTAGGGTCACCCATGGCAAACGGGTCCTAGGTGAGGGGCCAGACAAAGCACGGCTCAAAAAGCCCCTTATGATGAATAATACACATGGATACAGATTTCCCTCGCCCGGACGCGGGTCACCGGGGCCCCCCTCTGGAGCCAGGCCTGGAGGCGGGGCTCGAAGGCGAGCGTCTGGTGGCCGGGCCTCCGCCCATGGGGCCCGGCCGGGCAAAGCCCGAAAAGGAGATGTGGGTCCCCCTTCCCATGGGCTCACCACCTGTGGGAGGGGCCAAAGGGGTCGGGTGCAGTGTGAGCTGGGCGGCGGCCAAAGGCAGGGACCTTGGCGGTCTGATCCCCGGCTGCAGAAGCTGGCTCTTGGGACATGGAATGTCACCTCTCTGGCTGGAAAGGAGCCCGAGCTGGTGTGCGAGGCAGAAAAGTTCCGACTAGATATAGTCGGACTTGCCTCCACGCACAGTTTGGGTTCCGGTTCAAGCACTCTCGAGAGGGGCTGGACTCTCTTCCACTCTGGAGTTGCCCACGGTGAGAGGCGTCGAGCAGGTGTGGGTATACTTATTGCCCCCCGGCTGGGCGCCTGCACATTGGGGTTCACCCCGGTGAACGAGAGGGTAGCCTCCCTCCGCCTTCGGGTGGGGGGACGGGTCCTGACTGTTGTTTGTGTCTATGCACCAAACGGCAGTTCAGAGTACCCACCCTTTTTGGAGTCCCTGGAGGAGGTGCTGGAGAGCGCTCCTTCTGGGGACTCCATCGTTCTACTGGGTGACTTCAATGCTCACGTGGGCAATGACAGTGAGACCTGGAAGGGCGTGATTGGGAGGAACGGCCCCCCCGATCTGAACCCGAGCGGTGTTCTATTGTTGGACTTCTGTGCTCGACACGGATTTTCTATAATGAACACCATGTTCAAACATAAGGGTGTCCATGTGTGCACTTGGCACCAGGACACCCTAGGCCGCAGTTCGATGATCAACTTTGTAGTCGTGTCATCGGATTTGCGGCCGCATGTTTTGGACACTCGGGCGAAGAGAGGGGCGGAGCTGTCAACTGATCACCACCTGGTGGTGGGTTGGCTCCGATGGTGGGGGAAGATGCCGGTCCGACATGGCAGACCCAAACGTTCTGTGAGGGTCTGCTGGGAACGTCTGGCGGAATCCCCTGTCAGGAAGAGCTTCAACTCCCACCTCCGGCAGAACTTTTCCCAGGTCCCGGGGGAGGCGGGGGACATTGAGTCCGAGTGGACCTTGTTCCGCGCCTCCATTGTTGAGGCGGCCGACCGGAGCTGCGGCCGTAAGGTCATTGGTGCCTGTCGTGGCGGCAATCCCCGAACCCGCTGGTGGACACCGGCGGTAAGGGATGCCGTCAAGCTGAAGAAGGAGTCCTATCGGGCCGTTTTGGCCTGCGGGACTCCCGAGGCAGCTGACAGGTACCGGGTGGCCAAGCGGAACGCGGCTTCGGCGGTTGCTGAGGCAAAAACCCGGGCGTGGGAGGAGTTTGGCGAGGCCATGGAGAATGACTTCCGGACGGCTTCGAGGAAATTCTGGTCCACCATCCGGCGTCTCAGGAGGGGGAAGCAGTGCAACGTCAACACTGTTTACAGTGGAGATGGCGTGCTGCTGACCTCGACTCGGGACGTCGTGTGTCGGTGGAGAGAATACTTCGAAGACCTCCTCAATTCCACCGACACGCCCTCCATTGTGGAGGCAGGGCCTGGGGACTCTGAGGCGGACTCTCCAATCTCTGGGGTTGAAGTCACTGAGGTAGTTAAAAAACTCCTCGGTGGCAAGGCCCCGGGGGTGGATGAGATCCGCCCGGATTTCTTAAGGGCTCTGGATGTTGTGGGACTGTCATGGCTGACACGTCTCTACAGCATCGCGTGGACATCGGGGACAGTGCCTCTGGATTGGCAGACTGGGGTGGTGGTTCCCCTCTTTAAGAAGGGGGACCGGAGGGTGTGTTCCAATTACAGGGGAATTACACTCCTCAGCCTCCCTGGGAAGGTCTATTCAGGGGTGCTGGAGAGGAGGGTCCGTCGGGAGGTCGAACCTCGGATTCAGGAGGAACAGTGTGGCTTTCGTCCTGGCCGTGGAACAGTGGACCAGCTCTTCACCCTCAGCAGGATCCTCGAGGGTGCATGGGAGTTCGCCCAACCAGTCCACATGTGTTTTGTGGACTTGGAGAAGGCGTTCGACCGTGTCCCTCGGGAGGTTCTCTGGGGGGTGCTTCGGGAGTACGGGGTACCGAGCCAACTGATAAGGGCGGTTCGGTCCCTGTATCACCGATGCCAGAGTTTGGTCCGCATTTCCGGCAGTAAGTCGGATTCGTTCTCAGTGAGGGTTGGACTCCGCCAAGGCTGCCCTTTGTCACCGATTCTGTTCATAGTTTTTATGGACAGAATTTCTAGGCGCAGCCGAGGCGTTGAGGGTGTCCGGTTTGGGGACCTCAGCATCGCGTCTCTGCTTTTTGCAGACGACGTGGTGCTGTTGGCTTCTTCAGGCCGTGATCTCCAGCTCTCACTGGAGCGGTTCGCAGCCGAGTGTGAAGCGGTCGGGATGAAGGTCAGCACCTCCAAATCCGAGTCCATGGTCCTCGATCGGAAAAGGGTGGAATGCCCTCTCCAGGTCGGGGATGAGATCCTGCCCCAAGTGGAGGAGTTTAAGTATCTTGGGGTCTTGTTCACGAGTGAGGGGAGGATGGAGCGCGAGATCGACAGGCGGATCGGTGCAGCGTCGGCAGTAATGCGGACTTTGTACCGGTCCGTCGTGGTAAAGAGAGAGCTGAGCCAAAAGGCAAAGCTCTCAATTTACCGGTCGATTTACGCTCCTACCCTCACCTATGGTCACGAGCTATGGGTCGTGACCGAAAGAACGAGATCCCGGATACAAGCGGCCGAAATGAGTTTTCTCCGCAGGATGTCCGGGCTCTCCCTTAGAGATAGGGTGAGAAGTTCGGTCATCCGGGAGAGACTCGGAGTAGAGTCGCTGCTCCTCCACGTTGAGAGGAGCCAGATGAGGTGGCTCGGGCATCTCATCAGGATGCCTCCTGGACGCCTCCCTGGGGAGGTGTTCCGGGCATGTCCCACCGGTAGGAGACCCCGGGGACGACCCAGGACGCGCTGGAGAGACTATGTCTCTCAGCTGGCCTGGGAACGCCTTGGGATCCCCCGGGATGAGCTGGACGAAGTGGCTGGGGAGAGGGAAGTCTGGGAGTCCCTCCTGAAGCTGCTGCCCCCGCGACCCGACCCCGGATAAGCGGAAGAAGATGGATGGATGGATGGATGGATGATTTTTAGATCTAAAATAGGTTGATATATAGACCTAAAATAGACGATTTAAAGACCAGAAATAGACGTCTAAAATAGGTTGATTTTTAGATCTAAAATAGGTTGATATATAGACCTAAAATAGACGCCTAAATTAGGTTGATTTATAGACCCTTAGGTTGATTTATAGACCTAAAGTAGACGTTTAAAATAGATCTAAAATAGGTTGATTTATAGACCAGAAATAGACGTCTTAAATAGGTTGATTTTTAGATCTAAAATAGGTTGATATATAGACCTAAAATAGACGCCTAAATTAGGTTGATTTATAGACCTAAAGTAGACGTTCAAAATAGGTTTATTTATAGATCTAAAATAGGTTGATTTATAGACCAGAAATAGAAGTCTAAAATAGGTTGATTTTTTAGATCTAAAATAGGTTGATATATAGACCTAAAATAGACGCCTAGATTAGGTTGATTTATAGACCCTTAGGTTGATTTATAGACCTAACGTAGACGTTTAAAATAGGTTTATTTTTTTAGATCTAAAATAGGTTGATATACAGACCTAAAATAGACGATTTATAGACCAGAAATAGACGTCTAAAATAGGTTGATTTTTAGATCTAAAATAGGTTGATATATAGACCTAAAATAGACGCCTAAATTAGGTTGATTTATAGACCCTTAGGTTGATTTATAGACCTAAAGTAGACGTTTAAAATAGGTTTATTTTTAGATCTAAAATAGGTTGATATATAGACCTAAAATAGACGATTTATAGACCAGAAATAGACGTCTAAAATAGGTTGATTTTTAGATCTAAAATAGGTTGATATATAGACCTAAAATAGACGCCTAAATTAGGTTGATTTATAGACCCTTAGGTTTAGAGATGCACCGATCCGATATCTGGATCGGATATCGGTCCCGATATCAACAAAATAGATGGATCGGGTATCGGAAATTACAGCCGATCTGTGAGCCGATACTTTCCTTAATCTATTGGGACGCGGGCTACGTCATACGTCAGCAGCACGTGTGCCGCATGCCACGAGAGTTTTCTAAACAAACGCAAACATGGAGCGAACGTTCGCTTCTCTTCCCCGGGTTGCTAAGCGGACGTCAAACCCTGCGCGTTCGCTTCTCTTCGGGTTGCTAATGGGACGTCAAAGGCTGCGCGTTCGCTTCTCTCCCGAATGGGGGGGGGGGGGGGGGGAGGTCGTCTAATCGGATGTCAAACGCTGCGTGTTCGCTTCTCTTCCGGGGGGGGGTGTTAATGGGACGTCAAACGCTTTGTGTGGCGGGCTCCATCTAGTGTGGAAACTGAGAAGCTGAGCTCAAGCTTCTTGTGCGGGCCATATTCAATTATGTTTTCAGAATTTGCTGCGGGCCAATAAAAACTGGACCGTTAGTTTGGACACCCCTAATTTAGAGCAAAGAACTGTGTAGTCTGCCTGATGCCATTGCCTTTGGTCTTTTCTGTTCCACATGTAGAGTTATGTAGCTTGTTAAGTCAACCATAATATCGGATCGGTATCGGGTATCGACCGATACGCAAAGCCACGGCATCGGTATCGGTATCGGAACTGAAAAAGTCGGATCGGTGCATCTCTACTTAGGTTGATTTATAGACCTAACGTAGACGTTTAAAATAGGTTTATTTATAGATCTAAAATAGGTTGATTTATAGACCAGAAATAGACGTCTAAAATAGGTTGATTTTTAGATCTAAAATAGGTTGATATATAGACCTAAAATAGACGCCTAAATTAGGTTGATTTATAGACCCTTAGGTTGATTTATAGACCTAAAGTAGACGTTTAAAATAGATCTAAAATAGGTTGATTTATAGACCAGAAATAGACGTCTAAAATAGGTTGATTTTTAGATCTAAAATAGGTTGATATATAGACCTAAAATAGACGCCTAAATTAGGTTGATTTATAGACCCTTAGGTTGATTTATAGACCTAAAGTAGACGTTTAAAATAGGTTTATTTATAGATCTAAAATAGACCAGAAATAGACGACGTCTAAAATAGGTTGATTTTTAGATCTAAAATAGGTTGATATATAGACCTAAAATAGACGCCTAAATTAGGTTGATTTATAGACCCTTAGGTTGATTTATAGACCTAAAGTAGACGTTTAAAATAGATCTAAAATAGGTTGATTTATAGACCAGAAATAGACGTCTAAAATAGGTTGATTTTTAGATCTAAAATAGGTTGATATATAGACCTAAAATAGACGCCTAAGTTAGGTGTATTTATAGACCCTTAGGTTGATTTATAGACCTAAAGTAGACGTTTAAAATAGGTTTAATTATAGATCTGAAATAGACCAGAAATAGACGTCTAAAATAGGTTGATTTTTAGATCTAAAATAGGTTGATATATAGACCTAAAATAGACGATTTATAGACCAGAAATAGACGTCTAAAATAGGTTGATTTTTAGATCTGAAATAGGTTGATATATAGACCTAAAATACATGCCTAAATTAGGTTGATTTATAGACCCTTAGGTTGATTTATAGACCTAAAGTAGACGTTTAAAATAGGTTGATTTTTAGATCTAAAATAGGTTGATATATAGACCTAAAATAGACGATTTATAGACCAGAAATAGACGTCTAAAATAGGTTGATTTTTAGATCTAAAATAGGTTGATATATAGACCTAAAATAGACGCCTAAATTAGGTTGATTTATAGACCCTTAGGTTGATTTATAGACCTAAAGTAGACGTTTAAAATAGATCTAAAATAGGTTGATTTATAGACCAGAAATAGACGTCTAAAATAGGTTGATTTTTAGATCTAAAATAGGTTGATATATAGACCTAAAATAGACGCCTAAATTAGGTGTATTTATAGACCCTTAGGTTGATTTATAGACCTAAAGTAGACGTTTAAAATAGGTTTAATTATAGATCTGAAATAGACCAGAAATAGACGTCTAAAATAGGTTGATTTTTAGATCTAAAATAGGTTGATATATAGACCTAAAATAGACGATTTATAGACCAGAAATAGACGTCTAAAATAGGTTGATTTTTAGATCTGAAATAGGTTGATATATAGACCTAAAATACATGCCTAAATTAGGTTGATTTATAGACCCTTAGGTTGATTTATAGACCTAAAGTAGACGTTTAAAATAGGGTGATTTTTAGATCTAAAATAGGTTGATATATAGACCTAAAATAGACGATTTATAGACCAGAAATAGACGTCTAAAATAGGTTGATTTTTAGATCTAAAATAGGTTGATATATAGACCTAAAATAGACGCCTAAATTAGGTTGATTTATAGACCCTTAGGTTGATTTATAGACCTAAAGTAGACGTTTAAAATAGATCTAAAATAGGTTGATTTATAGACCAGAAATAGACGTCTAAAATAGGTTGATTTTTAGATCTAAAATAGGTTGATATATAGACCTAAAATAGACGCCTAAATTAGGTTGATTTATAGACCCTTAGGTTGATTTATAGACCTAAAGTAGACGTTTAAAATAGGTTTATTTATAGATCTAAAATAGACCAGAAATAGACGTCTAAAATAGGTTGATTTTTAGATCTAAAATAGGTTGATATATAGACCTAAAATAGACGCCTAAATTAGGTTGATTTATAGACCCTTAGGTTGATTTATAGACCTAAAGTAGACGTTTAAAATAGATCTAAAATAGGTTGATTTATAGACCAGAAATAGACGTCTAAAATAGGTTGATATATAGACCTAAAATAGACGCCTAAATTAGGTTGATTTATAGACACTTAGGTTGATTTATAGACCTAAAGTAGACGTTTAAAATAGGTTTAATTATAGATCTCAAATAGACCAGAAATAGACGTCTAAAATAGGTTGATTTTTAGATCTAAAATAGGTTGATATAGACCTAAAATAGACGATTTATAGACCAGAAATAGACGTCTAAAATAGGTTGATATATAGACCTAAAATAGACGCCTAAATTAGGTTGATTTATAGACCCTTAGGTTGATTTATAGACCTAAAATAGACGTTTAAAATAGGTTTATTTTTAGATCTAAAATAGGTTGATATATAGACCTAAAATAGACGATTTATAGACCAGAAATAGACGTCTAAAATAGGTTGATTTTTAGATCTAAAATAGGTTGATATATAGACCTAAAATAGACGCCTAAATTAGGTTGATTTATAGACCCTTAGGTTGATTTATAGACCTAAAGTAGACGTTTAAAATAGGTTTATTTATAGATCTAAAATAGACCAGAAATAGACGTCTAAAATAGGTTGGTTTTTAGATCTAAAATAGGTTGATATATAGACCTAAAATAGACGCCTAAATTAGGTTGATTTATAGACCCTTAGGTTGATTTATAGACCTAAAGTAGATGTTTAAAATAGATCTAAAATAGGTTTATTTATAGACCAGAAATAGACGTCTAAAAAAGGTTGATTTTTAAACAAAAAATAGACGTCTAAAAAAGGTTGATTTTTAGACCAAAAATAGACGTCTAAAAAAGGTTGATTTTTAAACCAAAAATAGACGTCTAAAATAGGTTGATTTTTAAACCAAAAATAGACGACTAAAATAGGTTAATTTTTAAACCAGAAATAGACGTCTAAAATAGGTTAATTTTTAAACCAGAAATAGACGTCTAGAATAGATTGATTTTTAGATCTAAAATAGGTTGATATATAGACCTAAAATAGACACCTAAATTAGGTTGATTTATAGACCCTTAGGTTGATTTATAGACCTAAAGTAGACGTTCAAAATAGGTTTATTTATAGATCTAAAATAGGTTGATTTATAGACCAGAAATAGAAGTCTAAAATAGGTTGATTTTTTAGATCTAAAATAGGTTGATATATAGACCTAAAATAGACGCCTAGATTAGGTTGATTTATAGACCCTTAGGTTGATTTATAGACCTAACGTAGACGTTTAAAATAGGTTTATTTTTTTAGATCTAAAATAGGTTGATATACAGACCTAAAATAGACGATTTATAGACCAGAAATAGACGTCTAAAATAGGTTGATTTTTAGATCTAAAATAGGTTGATATATAGACCTAAAATAGACGCCTAAATTAGGTTGATTTATAGACCCTTAGGTTGATTTATAGACCTAAAGTAGACGTTTAAAATAGGTTTATTTTTAGATCTAAAATAGGTTGATATATAGACCTAAAATAGACGATTTATAGACCAGAAATAGACGTCTAAAATAGGTTGATTTTTAGATCTAAAATAGGTTGATATATAGACCTAAAATAGACGCCTAAATTAGGTTGATTTATAGACACTTAGGTTGATTTATAGACCTAACGTAGACATTTAAAATAGGTTTATTTATAGATTTAAAATAGACCAGAAATAGACGTCTAAAATAGGTTGATTTTTAGATCTAAAATAGGTTGATATATAGACCTAAAATAGACGCCTAAATTAGGTTGATTTATAGACCCTTAGGTTGATTTATAGACCTAAAGTAGACGTTTAAAATAGATCTAAAATAGGTTGATTTATAGACCAGAAATAGACGTCCAAAATAGGTTGATTTTTAGATCTAAAATAGGTTGATATATAGACCTAAAATAGACGCCTAAATTAGGTTTATTTATAGACCCTTAGGTTTATTTATAGACCTAAAGTAGACGTTTAAAATAGGTTTAATTATTGATCTCAAATAGACCAGAAATAGACGTCTAAATTAGGTTGATTTTTAGATCTAAAATAGGTTGATATATAGACCTAAAATAGACGATTCATAGACCAGAAATAGACGTCTAAAATAGGTTGATTTTTAGATCTAAAATAGGTTGATATAAAGACCTAAAATAGACGCCTAAATTAGGTTGATTTATAGACCCTTAGGTTGATTTATAGACCAAAAGTAGACGTTTAAAATAGGTTTATTTTTAGATCTAAAATAGGTTTAAATATAGACCTAAAACAGACGATTTATAGACTAGAACTAGACGTCTAAAATAGGTTGATTTTTAGATCTAAAATAGGTTGGTATATAGACCTAAAATAGACGCCTAAATTAGGTTGATTTATAGACCTAAAGTAGACGTTTAAAATAGATCTAAAATAGGTTGATTTATAGACCAGAAATAGACGTCTAAAATAGGTTGATTTTTAGATCTAAAATAGGTTGATATATAGACCTAAAATAGACGCCTAAATTAGGTTGATTTATAGACCCTTAGGTTGATTTATAGACCTTAAGTAGACGTTTAAAATAGGTTTAATTATAGATCTCAAATAGACCAGAAATAGACGTCTAAAATAGGTTTATTTTTAGATCTAAAATAGGTTGATATATGGACCTAAAATAGACGATTTATAGACCAGAAATAGACGTCTAAAATAGGTTGATTTTTTAGATCTAAAATAGGTTGATATATAGACCTAAAATAGACGCCTAGATTAGGTTGATTTATAGACCCTTAGGTTGATTTATAGACCTAACGTAGACGTTTAAAATAGGTTTATTTATAGATCTAAAATAGGTTGATTTATAGACCAGAAATAGACGTCTAAAATAGGTTGATTTTTAGATCTAAAATAGGTTGATATATAGACCTAAAATAGACGCCTAAATTAGGTTGATTTATAGACCCTTAGGTTGATTTATAGACCTAAAGTAGACGTTTAAAATAGATCTAAAATAGGTTGATTTATAGACCAGAAATAGACGTCTAAAATAGGTTGATTTTTAGATCTAAAATAGGTTGATATATAGACCTAAAATAGACGATTTATAGACCAGAAATAGATGTCTAAAATAGGTTGATTTATAGATCTGAAATAGGTTGATATATAGACCTAAAATACATGCCTAAATTAGGTTGATTTATAGACCCTTAGGTTGATTTATAGACCTAAAGTAGACGTTTAAAATAGGTTGATTTTTAGATCTAAAATAGGTTGATATATAGACCTAAAATAGACGATTTATAGACCAGAAATAGACGTCTAAAATAGGTTGATTTTTAGATCTAAAATAGGTTGATATATAGACCTAAAATAGACGCCTAAATTAGGTTGATTTATAGACCCTTAGGTTGATTTATAGACCTAAAGTAGACGTTTAAAATAGATCTAAAATAGGTTGATTTATAGACCAGAAATAGACGTCTAAAATAGGTTGATTTTTAGATCTAAAATAGGTTGATATATAGACCTAAAATAGACGCCTAAATTAGGTTGATTTATAGACCTAAAGTAGACGTTCAAAATAGGTTTATTTATAGATCTAAAATAGGTTGATTTATAGACCAGAAATAGACGTCTAAAATAGGTTGATTTTTTAGATCTAAAACAGGTTGATATATAGACCTAAAATATACGCCTAGATTAGGTTGATTTATAGACCTAACGTAGACGTTTAAAATGGGTTTAATTATAGATCTCAAATAGACCAGAAATAGACGTCTAAAATAGGTTGATTTTTAGATCTAAAATAGGTTGATATATAGACCTAAAATAGACGATTTATAGACCAGAAATAGACGTCTAAAATAGGTTGATTTTTAGATCTAAAATAGGTTGATATATAGACCTAAAATAGACGCCTAAATTAGGTTGATTTATAGACCTAAAGTAGACGTTTAAAATAGATCTAAAATAGGTTGATTTATAGACCAGAAATAGACGTCTAAAATAGGTTGATTTTTAGATCTAAAATAGGTTGATATATAGACCTAAAATAGACGCCTAAATTAGGTTGATTTATAGACCCTTAGGTTGATTTATAGACCTAAAGTAGACGTTTAAAATAGGTTTAATTATAGATCTCAAATAGACCAGAAATAGACGTCTAAAATAGGTTGATTTTTAGATCTAAAATAGGTTGATATATAGACCTAAAATAGACGATTTATAGACCAGAAATAGACGTCTAAAATAGGTTGATTTTTAGATCTAAAATAGGTTGATATATAGACCTAAAATAGACGCCTAAATTAGGTTGATTTATAGACCTAAAGTAGACGTTTAAAATAGATCTAAAATAGGTTGATTTATAGACCAGAAATAGACGTCTAAAATAGGTTGATTTTTAGATCTAAAATAGGTTGATATATAGACCTAAAATAGACGCCTAAATTAGGTTGAATTATAGACCCTTAGGTTGATTTATAGACCTAAAGTAGACGTTTAAAATAGGTTTATTTTTAGATCTAAAATAGGTTGATATATAGACCTAAAATAGACGATTTATAAACCAGAAATAGACGTCTAAAATAGGTTGATTTTTAGATCTAAAATAGGTTGATATATAGACCTAAAATAGACGCCTAAATTAGGTTGATTTATAGACCTAAAGTAGACGTTTAAAATAGATCTAAAATAGGTTGATTTATAGACCAGAAATAGACGTCTAAAATAGGTTGATTTTTAGATCTAAAATAGGTTGATATATAGACCTAAAATAGACGCCTAAATTAGGTTGATTTATAGACCCTTAGGTTGATTTATAGACCTTAAGTAGACGTTTAAAATAGGTTTAATTATAGATCTCAAATAGACCAGAAATAGACGTCTAAAATAGGTTTATTTTTAGATCTAACATAGGTTGATATATAGACCTAAACTAGACGATTTATAGACCAGAAATAGAAGTCTAAAATAGGTTGATTTTTTAGATCTAAAATAGGTTGATATATAGACCTAAAATAGACGCCTAGATTAGGTTGATTTATAGACCCTTAGGTTGATTTATAGACCTAACGTAGACGTTTAAAATAGGTTTATTTATAGATCTAAAATAGGTTGATTTATAGACCAGAAATAGACGTCTAAAATAGGTTGATTTTTAGATCTAAAATAGGTTGATATATAGACCTAAAATAGACGCCTAAATTAGGTTGATTTATAGACCCTTAGGTTGATTTATAGACCTAAAGTAGACGTTTGAAATAGATCTAAAATAGGTTGATTTATAGACCAGAAATAGACGTCTAAAATAGGTTGATTTTTAGATCTAAAATAGGTTGATATATAGACCTAAAATAGACGCCTAAGTTAGGTGTATTTATAGACCCTTAGGTTGATTTATAGACCTAAAGTAGACGTTTAAAATAGATCTAAAATAGGTTGATTTATAGACCAGAAATAGACGTCTAAAATAGGTTGATATATAGACCTAAAATAGACGCCTAAATTAGGTTGATTTATAGACCCTTAGGTTGATTTATAGACCTAAAGTAGATGTTTAAAATAGATCTAAAATAGGTTGATTTATAGACCAGAAATAGACGTCTAAAATAGGTTGATTTTTTTGATCTAAAATAGGTTGATATATAGACCTAAAATAGACACCTAGATTAGGTTGATTTATAGACCCTTAGGTTGATTTATAGACCTAACGTAGACGTTTAAAATAGGTTTATTTATAGATCTAAAATAGGTTGATTTAAAGACCAGAAATAGACGTCTAAAATAGGTTGATTTTTAGATCTAAAATAGGTTGATATATAGACCTAAATTAGACGCCTAAATTAGGTTGATTTATAGACCCTTAGGTTGATTTATAGACCTAAAGTAGACGTTTAAAATAGATCTAAAATAGGTTGATTTATAGACCAGAAATAGACGTCTAAAATAGGTTGATTTTTAGATCTAAAATAGGTTGATATATAGACCTAAAATAGACGCCTAAATTAGGTTGATTTATAGACCCTTAGGTTGATTTATAGACCTAAAGTAGACGTTTAAAATAGGTTTATTTATAGATCTAAAATAGACCAGAAATAGACGTCTAAAATAGGTTGATTTTTAGATCTAAAATAGGTTGATATATAGACCTAAAATAGACGCCTAAATTAGGTTGATTTATAGACCCTTAGGTTGATTTATAGACCTAAAGTAGACGTTTAAAATAGATCTAAAATAGGTTGATTTATAGACCAGAAATAGACGTCTAAAATAGGTTGATATATAGACCTAAAATAGACGCCTAAATTAGGTTGATTTATAGACACTTAGGTTGATTTATAGACCTAAAGTAGACGTTTAAAATAGGTTTAATTATAGATCTCAAATAGACCAGAAATAGACGTCTAAAATAGGTTGATTTTTAGATCTAAAATAGGTTGATATAGACCTAAAATAGACGATTTATAGACCAGAAATAGACGTCTAAAATAGGTTGATATATAGACCTAAAATAGACGCCTAAATTAGGTTGATTTATAGACCCTTAGGTTGATTTATAGACCTAAAGTAGACGTTTAAAATAGGTTTATTTTTAGATCTAAAATAGGTTGATATATAGACCTAAAATAGACGATTTATAGACCAGAAATAGACGTCTAAAATAGGTTGATTTTTAGATCTAAAATAGGTTGATATATAGACCTAAAATAGACGCCTAAATTAGGTTGATTTATAGACCCTTAGGTTGATTTATAGACCTAAAGTAGATGTTTAAAATAGATCTAAAATAGGTTTATTTATAAACCAGAAATAGACGTCTAAAAAAGGTTGATTTTTAAACAAAAATAGACGTCTAAAAAAGGTGAATTTTTAAACCAAAAATAGACGTCTAAAATAGGTTGATTTTTAGACCAAAAGTAGACGTCCAAAAAAGGTTGATTTTTAAACCAAAAATAGACGTCTAAAATAGGTTGATTTTTAAACCAAAAATAGACGTCTAAAATAGGTTAATTTTTAAACCAGAAATAGACGTCTAGAATAGATTGATTTTTAGATCTAAAATAGGTTGATATATAGACCTAAAATAGACACCTAAATTAGGTTGATTTATAGACCCTTAGGTTGATTTATAGACCTAAAGTAGACGTTCAAAATAGGTTTATTTATAGATCTAAAATAGGTTGATTTATAGACCAGAAATAGAAGTCTAAAATAGGTTGATTTTTTAGATCTAAAATAGGTTGATATATAGACCTAAAATAGACGCCTAGATTAGGTTGATTTATAGACCCTTAGGTTGATTTATAGACCTAACGTAGACGTTTAAAATAGGTTTATTTATTTAGATCTAAAATAGGTTGATATACAGACCTAAAATAGACGATTTATAGACCAGAAATAGACGTCTAAAATAGGTTGATTTTTAGATCTAAAATAGGTTGATATATAGACCTAAAATAGACGCCTAAATTAGGTTGATTTATAGACCCTTAGGTTGATTTATAGACCTAAAGTAGACGTTTAAAATAGGTTTATTTTTAGATCTAAAATAGGTTGATATATAGACCTAAAATAGACGTTTTATAGACCAGAAATAGACGTCTAAAATAGGTTGATTTTTAGATCTAAAATAGGTTGATATATAGACCTAAAATAGACGCCTAAATTAGGTTGATTTATAGACACTTAGGTTGATTTATAGACCTAACGTAGACATTTAAAATAGGTTTATTTATAGATTTAAAATAGACCAGAAATAGACATCTAAAATAGGTTGATTTTTAGATCTAAAATAGGTTGATATATAGACCTAAAATAGACGCCTAAATTAGGTTGATTTATAGACCCTTAGGTTGATTTATAGACCTAAAGTAGACGTTTAAAATAGATCTAAAATTGGTTGATTTATAGACCAGAAATAGAGGTCCAAAATAGGTTGATTTTTAGATCTAAAATAGGTTGATATATAGACCTAAAATAGACGCCTAAATTAGGTTTATTTATAGACCCTTAGGTTTATTTATAGACCTAAAGTAGACGTTTAAAATAGGTTTAATTAATGATCTCAAATAGACCAGAAATAGACGTCTAAATTAGGTTGATTTTTAGATCTAAAATAGGTT